>NC_092091.1:82555499-82580499 GCF_045679555.1 Salvelinus alpinus | reverse complement strand
CTGTTGTTATTTATCCTACATGTATCAGCCACCCAGAGTAAATGATATGACCTGTTGTTATTTATCCTACATGTATCAGCCACCCAGAGTAAATGATATGACCTGTTGTTATTTATCCTACATGTATCTGCCACCCAGAGTAAATGATATGACCTGTTGTTATTTATCCTACATGTATCAGCCACCCAGAGTAAATGATATGACCTGTTGTTATTTATCCTACATGTATCTGCCACCCAGAGTAAATGATATGACCTGTTGTTATTTATCCTACATGTATCAGCCACCCAGAGTAAATGATATGACCTGTTGTTATTTATCCTACATGTATCTGCCAGCCAGAGTAAATGATATGACCTGTTGTTATTTATCCTACATGTATCAGCCACCCAGAGTAAATGATATGACCTGTTCTTATTTATCCTACATGTATCTGCCAGCCCAGAGTAAATGATATGACCTGTTGTTACTTATCCTACATGTATCAGTCACCCAGAGTAAATGATACAACCTGTTGTTATTTATCCTACATCGCTGCAACTCCCATATGGACTCGGGTGAGGCAAAGCTCGAAAGCCAAGCGTCCTCTGAAAGATAACCCTGCCAAGTTGCACTGCTTCTTGACACATTGCTCGATTATCCCCGTAGCCAGCTGCACCAATGTCTCGGGGGAAACACTGAACAACTAGCAACCGTGTCAGCTTCCATGCGCCGGCCCTCCACATGAGTCGCTAGAGCGCTATGGGACAAGGACATCCCAGCCGACCAAACCCTCCCCTAACCGGACGATGCTGGGCCAATTGTGCATCACCTCATGGGTCTCCCGGTCATGGCCAGCTGTGTCACAGCCCGGGATCCGAACCTGGATCTGTAGTGAGGCCTGAAGCACTGCAGTGCCTTGGACCGCTGCGCCACCCGGAGACCTGTGAAAATATTTTTACTTTGGGGAGGGGGGGTGCATTTTGTTTTTATGACACCTTGAGTTGGACCAGCCCCTCCCCATTTTAATCTGTCTCTTAGCTCTATTCCATTTCTTTTCATCCTTAAAACGACCTAGTCCTTGCCGATGACAAGCATACCCATAACATGTTGCAGTCACCACCATGCTTGAAGAGTGGTAGTCAGTGATGTGTTGTGTTGGATTTTCCCCGAACATAACACTTTGTTTTCAGGACATAAAGTCCATTTCTTTGGTACATTTTTTGCAGTAAATTTTTTTTTAAACAGGATGAATGTTTTAGAATATTTTTTATTCTGTGCAGGCTTGCTTCTTTTCACTATATCATTTAGGTACATCTTGTGGAGTATCCTCCCTTTTCTTCTATAACATCTATTAAACTCTGTAACTGTTTTAAAGTGACCACTGGCTTCATGGAGAAACCCCTGAGTGGTTTCCTTCCTCTCCGGCAACTGAGTTAGGAAGGACGCCTGTATCTTTGTAGTGACTGGGTGTATTGATACACCATCCAAAGGGCAATTAATAACTTCACCATGCTCAAAGGTACAATATATTCAATGTCTGCTTTTTTATTTTTGACCCATCTACCAATAGGTGCCCTTCTTTGCGAGGCATTGGAAAACCTCGCTGGTCTATGTGGTTGAATCTATGTTTGAAATTCACTGCTCGACTGAGGGATCATACAGATCATTGTGTAATAGTGTTGAAAGTGCCATAATAGGGTTTAGTATGTCCATGCAACTTATTATGTGACTTGTTAAACACATTTTTACTCCTGAAATGATTTAAGCGTTCCATAACAAAGGGGTTGAATACTTGACACAATACATTAAAGCTTTTCATTTCCAATTAATTTATTAAAACATGTAAAAACATTCCACTTTGACAATAGGGGGATATTGTGTGTAGGCCAGTGGCACAACATCTCCATTTAACCCGTTTGACATTCAGGCTGTAACACAACAACATGTGGAAACAGTCATGGTGTGTGAATCATTTCTGAAGGCAGAGGATCTGCCCCTATATGTAAGCTACTCTAAACTATTTCCATAGCAGAAAAACATTCAGGCCCTAGTCTGCAGAGGTGGTGTGCCACTTTATAACCGAGTAGCGATGTACTTAATCACAGAACCACAGCTGTTAGAGTTGTGTGTGTGTGTTCCGTGTGTGTGAGTGTCCCGTGTGTGTGTGTGTGTGTGTGTGTGTGTGTGTGTGTGTGTGTGTGTGTGTGTGTGTGTGTGTGTGTTTGCAGGGTTGAGGCCATGTGTTGAAGAGTAATTAATCACAATTACCAGGCTGACTAATGCAGGTGTAACATCTAGAGGGAGAGACCATTTAACACCACCATCTACAGACAGGACCTGAGGAACACACACATGGATTTACTGACACAAGCACAGATGTACTCTCTCTCTCTCTCTCTCTCTCTCTCTCTCTCTCTCTCTCTCTCTCTCTCTCTCTCTCTCTCTCTCTCTCTCTCTCTCTCTCTCTCTCTCTCTCTCTCTCTCTCTCTCTCTCTCTCTCTCTCTCTCTCTCTCTCTCTCTCTCTCTCTCTCTCTCTCTCTCTTCATTTTGGAATAAATTAATTTGTTGAGAACTGTTCAACTACTGTTATGGGATTTTTATGAATAATGACTAAAATATGTATACATTTGACTTAGAATTAAACAGAATGAGAACGCTACAGAATACTACTATGAATGAATCTTATTATAATCATTATAAAAATGATTAATAATCAGTATAATCATTATAATCATATAATCATTATTATAATCATAATGCTGAATGTAATGTGTTCCTTGTTAGAAATAATGGTAGTTTAACAGGTGGCAGACAGTAATGAGAACGCTAACTGTACTGCCATTGTATCCGAGAGGAGGATGGACATTAAAACCTATGACATCATCTTTATTATATAACCCGATGTAAATTGTACTATGATCAGTACTCTCGAGAATAAACGCTATTGATTGATTGATTTTGAGACTGGTCTCTGTCCATTTAATGCTGATAAGTATCTTACAAATTCTTATGTATGGGCAAAGTGTTTTAATTGAATTGGTTGATAAACATATAGGAATTAAATTCCTTTAACAACTACTGTCTTTCTCTCACTTTAAGTTAACTCCTCACCACATGTTATACATTGCAGTGCTAGGTGTAGCTTATACTTTCAGTACTAGATTAATTCTCTGATCCTTTGATTGGGTGGACAACATGTCAGTTCATGTTCCAAGAGCTCTGATAGGTTGGAGGATGTCCTCCGGAAGTTTTCATAATTACTTGTGTAAGTCTATGGAAAGGGGGAAAGAACCATGATCCTCCTAGGTTTTGTTTTGAAGTCAATGTACCCAGAGGAGGACAGAAGCTAGCTGTCCTCCAGCTACACCATGGTGCTAACATAAAGTGCTACTGAGGCTACTCTAGACATGCTCCTAGCACGCAACGATTACATCAAACATAAGTTTGTTAACCCCATAACACACACTACAACCACTACTGACTACAGCTACTACTGACTACAATCACTACTGACTACAGCTACTACTGACTACAATCACTACTGACTACAACCACTACTGACTACAACCACTACTGACTACAGCCACTACTGACTACAGCTACTACTGACTACAATCACTACTGACTACAACCACTACTGACTACAATCACTACTGACTACAGCTACTACTGACTACAATCACTACTGACTACAACCACTACTGACTACAGCCACTACTGACTACAGCCACTACTGACTACAATCACTACTGACTACAACCACTACTGACTACAGCCACTACTGACTACAGCCACTACTGACTACAACCACTACTGACTACAACCACTACAGACTACAGCCACTACTGACTACAGCCACTACTGACTACAACCACTACTGACTACAACCACTACTGACTACAACCACTACTGACTACAACCACTACTGACTACAGCCACTACTGACTACAGCCACTACTGACTACAACCACTACTGACTACAACCACTACTGACTACAGCCACTACTGACTACAACCACTACTGACTACAACCACTACTGACTACAACCACTACTGACTACAGCCACTACAGACTACAGCTACTACTGACTACAGCCACTACTGACTACAGCCACTACTGACTACAGCCACTACAGACTACAGCCACTACAGACTACAACCGCTACTGACTACAACCACTACTGACTACAACCACTACTGACTACAGCCACTACTGACTACAACCACTACTGACTACAACCACTACTGACTACAACTACTACTGACAAAAATCGAATAATCAAGCCATTTTAATAGTAAAAAGTCCTTTACAGTTGTTCAGGGGAACTCACCTTCACCACTAACGTGTAGCTCTGACCTGGGTGATGATACGGCAGCCATTTTGATGTGTAGGTCTGACCTGGGTAATGCCACGACAGCCATTTTGATGTGTAGATCTGACCTGGGTGATGTCACTGCAGCCATTTTTATGTGTAGAACTGGGTGATGCCATGGCAGCCATTTTGATGTGTAGACCTGGGTGATGCCATGGCAGCCATTTTGATGTGTAGACCTGGGTGATGCCACGGCAGCCATTTTGATGTGTAGCCCTGACCTGGGTAATGCCACGGCAGCCATTTTGGTGTGTAGCCCTGACCTGGGTAATGCCACGGCAGCCATTTTGATGTGTAGCCCTGACCTGGGTGATGCCACGGCAGCCATTTTGATGTGTAGACCTGGGTGATGCCACGGCAGACATTTTGATGTGTATCCCTGACCTGGGTAATTCCACGGCAGCCATTTTGGTGTGTAGCCCTGACCTGGGTAATTCCACGGCAGCCATTTTGATGTGTAGCCCTGACTTGGGTAATGCGACGACAGCCATTTTGTGACAGATATCTTCACCTCATATCAACCATCACTGTGGAAAGGTATTAGAAATCAGGGGGTTGGGCCTGTCGCTTTAGATACTTCTACGGTTGCAACATCTGGTAACTTTCTTAAAATTCCCTAGTTTCCCAGAAATCCCAGTTGGAATATTCCTGGAATAAGAAAACAAATATCTGGAAATCTGGAGACCTGCAACCTGGATTTCTGGAAGTATGTTTTTTGGGAAAGTTACCAGTATTTTGCAACCCTAATTACAGTAATCCATTACATAGTGTCCAAGCACAGTTTCTACAGGAACTACGTCCCATATCAACTATATTTGGAAAGATATCCTCGTTCACAGTTACTCCAGAGCATGTATTGAATTAAACTGCCAGACTGTGCCTTGACAAAAAATACTTTAAATCAAAGTTAAATCAATGATGAACTTTGGCTGAGGCAATGGAAGCTGACCGTAACGAGAGGAGGGAAGAGAAACTAGTAGAAGTGGAGAGGAAGAAGACAACATCAGAATGAGAAAGACCCTGGCTCATCCCTCGCTCTGGAAACCATACTAATGAACTTCCAAATCCACCTTCGGCTAATTAACAATGATACCCTGTGACTTGGATAGAGGGAGAGAGAGAGAGAGAGAGAGAGAGAGAGAGAGAGAGAGAGAGAGAGCGAGAGCGAGAGAGAGCGAGAGAGGGAGAGAGGGAGATAGAGAGAGAGAGAGAGAGAGAGAGAGAGAGAGAGAGAGAGAGAGAGAGAGAGAGAGAGAGAGAGAGAGAGAGAGAGAGACTATATCTACAGGTTTTAATTAAGGTGTAATTTGGGAGACACTCCTAGTGTCATCAGTGTTAATTGCTGCTCTTTCATCTAACTGCAAGGCCACTCCTTGTCAGACACTTATCATGTATACCAACATGATACCAACATGAGGCAATGGAAGCTGACCGTAACGAGAGGAGGGAAGAGAAACTAGTAGAAGTGGAGAGGAAGAAGACAACATCAGAATGAGAAAGACCCTGGCTCATCCCTCGCTCTGGAAACCATACTAATGAACTTCCAAATCCACCTTCGGCTAATTAACAATGATACCCTGTGACTTGGATAGAGGGAGAGAGAGAGAGAGAGAGAGAGAGAGAGAGAGAGAGAGAGAGAGAGAGAGAGCGAGAGCGAGAGAGAGAGAGCGAGAGAGGGAGAGAGGGAGATAGAGAGAGAGAGAGAGAGAGAGAGAGAGAGAGAGAGAGAGAGAGAGAGAGAGAGAGAGAGACAGAGAGAGGGAGAGAGACTATATCTACAGGTTTTAATTAAGGTGTAATTTGGGAGACACTCCTAGTGTCATCAGTGTTAATTGCTGCTCTTTCATCTAACTGCAAGGCCACTCCTTGTCAGACACTTATCATGTATACCAACATCTGTGTGCATACCAACATCTGTGTGCATACCAACATCTGTGTGCATACCAACATCTGTGTGCATACCAACATCTGTGTGCATACCAACATCTGTGTGCATACCAACATCTGTGTGTGTGTGTGTGGATGCGTTGGTGTGTGTGGGTCAGAACATAAAGACCCTGAAGACTACAACACAAAAGCTTCGCCAATCATTATTATATTCTGGACACGCATGGAGGCAAGCACACACACACACACACACACACACACACACACACACTAGAGGATGTTTGGTATTCAGTAGTGTTCTGTGTTCCTCTGGCTCTTGTGTTTTTCTGACAGGTTGACCTTTCTCTATTTCCTGCAATACACACTGTATCATCACACACACACACACACACACACACACACACACACACACACACACACACACACACACACACACACACACACACACACACACACACACACACACACACACACACACACACACACACACACACACACACACACACACACACACACACACACACACACACACACACACACACACACACGGACTCACAGCACGCACGCCACACATGAGCACAGAAATGCATACATGAAATGTTCCCACAAACGTCAATATTTGCCTTCCTTGGTGCAACCCCGAAAAAGGCTAAACTGTGACACAGCGATGACACCCATGAGGTGTGTAGACAGAGCTAAACTATGACACAGCGATGACACCCATGAGGTGTGTAGACAGAGCTAAACTATGACACAGCGATGAAACCCATGAGGTGTGTAGACAGAGCTAAACTGTGACACAGCGATGACACCCATGAGGTGTGTAGACAGAGCTAAACTATGACACAGCGATGACACCCATGAGGTGTGTAGACAGAGCTAAACTATGACACAGCGCTGACACCCATGAGGTGTGTAGACAGAGCTAAACTATGACACAGCGATGACACCCATGAGGTGTGTAGACAGAGCTAAACTATGACACAGCGATGACACCCATGAGGTGTGTAGACAGAGCTAAACTATGACACAGCGATGACACCCATGAGGTGTGTAGACAGAGCTAAACTATGACACAGCGATGACACCCATGAGGTATGTAGACAGAGCTAAACTATGACACAGCAATGACACCCATGAGGTGTGTAGACAGAGCTAAACTATGACACAGCGATGACACCCATGAGGTGTGTAGACAGAGCTAAACTATGACACAGCGATGACACCCATGAGGTGTGTAGACAGAGCTAAACTATGACACAGCGATGACACCCATGAGGTGTGTAGACAGAGCTAAACTATGACACAGACATGGCTGAGCAAGCTTTTGTTCCAGCCCTGCACTAATAGACCTGGTTTAGCTAATCACGGCTGACAACCATTAACAGTTGTTAATGTGATACAGTAAGTTACCCAGCTCTACAGATCCAGGACCAGTCAATGTGAGGGGAGGAGGCTAGTTAAATGTTGATGTGATACAGGAGGTTACCCAGCTCTACAGGTCCAGGACCAGTCAATGTGAGGGGAGGAGGCTAGTTAAATGTTGATGTGATACAGGAGGTTACCCAGCTCCACAGGTCCAGGACCAGTCAATGTGAGGGGAGAAGGCTAGTTAAATGTTAAATGTTGATGTGATACAGGAGGTTACCCAGCTCTACAGGTCCAGGACCAGTCAATGTGAGGGGAGGAGGCTAGTTAAATGTTGATGTGATACAGGAGGTTACCCAGCTCTACAGGTCCAGGACCAGTCAATGTGAGGGGAGGAGGCTAGTTAAATGTTGATGTGATACAGGAGGTTACCCAGCTCTACAGGTCCAGGATCAGTCAGTGTGAGGGGAGGAGGCTAGTTAAATGTTGATGTGATACAGGAGGTTACCCAGCTCTACAGGTCCAGGACCAGTCAGTGTGAGGGGAGAAGGCTAGTTAAATGTTAAATGTTGATGTGATACAGGAGGTTACCCAGCTCTACAGGTCCAGGATCAGTCAATGTGAGGGGAGGAGGCTAGTTAAATGTTGATGTGATACAGGAGGTTACCCAGCTCTACAGGTCCAGGACCAGTCAATGTGAGGGAAGGGGGCTAGTTAAATGTTGATGTGATACAGGAGGTTACCCAGCTCTACAGGTCCAGGATCAGTCAGTGTGAGGGGAGGAGGCTAGTTAAATGTTGATGTGATACAGGAGGTTACCCAGCTCTACAGGTCCAGGACCAGTCAATGTGAGGGGAGGAGGCTAGTTAAATGTTGATGTGATACAGGAGGTTACCCAGCTCTACAGGTCCAGGACCAGTCAATGTGAGGGGAGGAGGCTAGTTAAATGTTAAATGTTGATGTGATACAGGAGGTTACCCAGCTCTACAGGTCCAGGACCAGTCAATGTGAGGGGAGGAGGCTAGTTAAATGTTAAATGTTGATGTGATACAGGAGGTTACCCAGCTCCACAGGTCCAGGACCAGTCAATGTGAGGGGAGGAGGCTAGTTAAATGTTGATGTGATACAGGAGGTTACCCAGCTCTACAGGTCCAGGACCAGTCAATGTGAGGGGAGAAGGCTAGTTAAATGTTGATGTGATACAGGAGGTTACCCAGCTCTACAGGTCCAGGACCAGTCAATGTGAGGGGAGGAGGCTAGTTAAATGTTGATGTGATACAGGAGGTTACCCAGCTCCACAGGTCCAGGACCAGTCAATGTGAGGGGAGAAGGCTAGTTAAATGTTGATGTGATACAGGAGGTTACCCAGCTCTACAGGTCCAGGACCAGTCAGTGTGAGGGGAGGAGGCTAGTTAAATGTTGATGTGATACAGGAGGTTACCCAGCTCTACAGGTCCAGGACCAGTCAATGTGAGGGGAGAAGGCTAGTTAAATGTTGATGTGATACGGGAGGTTACCCAGCTCTACAGGTCCAGGACCAGTCAATGTGAGGGGAGGAGGCTAGTTAAATGTTGATGTGATACAGGAGGTTACCCAGCTCTACAGGTCCAGGACCAGTCAATGTGAGGGGAGGAGGCTAGTTAAATGTTAAATGTTGATGTGATACAGGAGGTTACCCAGCTCTACAGGTCCAGGACCAGTCAATGTGAGGGGAGGAGGCTAGTTAAATGTTGATGTGATACAGGAGGTTACCCAGCTCTACAGGTCCAGGACCAGTCAATGTGAGGGGAGGAGGCTAGTTAAATGTTGATGTGATACAGGAGGTTACCCAGCTCTACAGGTCCAGGACCAGTCAATGTGAGGGGAGGAGGCTAGTTAAATGTTAAATGTTGATGTGATACAGGAGGTTACCCAGCTCTACAGGTCCAGGATCAGTCAATGTGAGGGGAGGAGGCTAGTTAAATGTTGATGTGATACAGGAGGTTACCCAGCTCTACAGATCCAGGACCAGTCAATGTGCGGGGAGGAGGCTAGTTAAATGTTGATGTGATACAGGAGGTTACCCAGCTCTACATATCCAGGACCAGTCAATGTGAGGGGAGGAGGCTAGTTAAATGTTGATGTGATACAGGGGGTTACCGAGCTCTACAGGTCCAGGATCAGTCAATGTGTGGGGAGGAGGCTAGTTAAATGTTGATGTGATACAGGAGGTTACCCAGCTCTACAGATCCAGGATCAGTCAATGTGAGGGGAGGAGGCTAGTTAAATGTTGATGTGATACAGGAGGTTACCCAGCTCTACAGATCCAGGACCAGTCAATGTGAGGGGAGGAGGCTAGTTAAATGTTGATGTGATACAGGAGGTTACCCAGCTCTACAGATCCAGGATCAGTCAATGTGAGGGGAGGTGGCTAGTTAAATGTTGATGTGTCTTGTTATTCCAAATTGGTTTAACAAACAGTTTAATAAAACGGTTCCCTCCCTCCCTTCCTCCCTAATAAAATGGTTCCCTCCCTCCCTCCTTAATAAAATGGTTCCCTCCCTCCCTCCCTCCCTCCCTCCCACCCTAATAAAATGGTTCCCTCCCTCCTTCCATAACATTAATGCAATGTGTGTAATACTGTTACCTATATCTCTTCAGCAACACCACAGAGCTTTAGGGAGATGGGGGAGAGATGGGGGAGAGAGAGAGAGAGAGACAGAGAGAGACATAGAGAGAGAGAGAGACAGAGAGAGAGAGAGATAGAATGAGAGAGAAAAGAAAATGAGAGAGAAAGAGAGAGAGAGAGACAGAGACAGAGAGATATAGAGAGACATAGAGAGAGACATAGACATAGAGAGAGACAGAGACATAGAAAGAGACAGAGAGACATAGAGAGAGACTGAGAGACAGAGAGACAGAGAGACATAGAGACATAGAGAGAGACATAGAGAGAGAGACAGAGAGTGAGACATAGAGCCATAGAGAGAGATAGAGAGATATAGAGAGAGACAGAGAGAGATAGAGACAGAGAGAGACAGAGACAGAGAGACAGAGAGACATAGAAAGAGAGACAGAGAGACATAGAAAGAGAGATAGAGAGACAGAGAGAGAGAGATAGAGATAGAGAGAGACAGAGAGAGATGGTGGCTGATTTACAACTGAATGATGAACTGTAGACAATATATTTGTTGCTCTATTTTTGGAATTCTCCTGATTCATGCTGCAGTTCCATAATTGGTCAGTAGAGGGTAGTAGAGCGTAGCAGAAACACCAAAGTGAAAGACCCATCGGACCAAGGAGCTACCAGCCTTGTCTATCTGCCTCACTGAAAATCATGTGAATTAGATACCAGCTAATCAGACTGAGATTCTATCCCAAATAGCCCAATGGGCCCAGGTCAAAAGTAGTGCACTATAAATTGAATATTGTGTCATTTGGGATGAAGCCTGAATATTACTGGTAGAATTGGCTTGAAATCGCTGACCAGGCTGGATGTGCTGCTCGGTCATTAGGATAAATATCAATGAAAACATATATTATACAATTAAATGGACTGATCAAATGGATGAGAGAGAGAGAGAGAGAGAGAGAGAGAGAGAGAGAGAGAGAGAGAGAGAGAGAGAGAGAGAGAGAGAACTTTGTTAATGTAAACATATGTCTCCATGCCAACACAGCCCCTTAAATTAATAGATATTATATATATTCTACAGCAATCAGATGGCAGCCTGGGCAGTCAATGACATGACCTGGTTGATGCAAATTACTGTCTGCAGTGTAGTCATCCCTCTACAGAACCATAGTCAGGCACCTGTCACACGGCGATGACGCGGTCACGTGTACCTCTGCCAAGTCCACCTCTGCCAAGTCCACCTGCCAAGTCCACCTCAGCCACTTTACCTTCCTGTCAGACACTCAGTCACTGCCAGACAGAGAAGTCCGTATCAACAACAGGAAGACGGGGGATCCAGGGGTTCTCTGTATCAACGATGGCAACTTCAAACAACCACGGTAAGACAAGACACACAATGCGCACACAGTATCCATCTTGTGTTAAAACGTGTGCCATGCTCTTCATCTTTAAAGACACCCTGCTTCATTTGTGCCTCAGAGAGTTACCACAGTTAATGTCCAACGAGATCTTATGAAGTTGTGAAATTGACTTGCCACTCTGATGCCACGGGTGGGATACACGTAGATTTGTAACGGTTAAGTTTAGACATTAATCCTGAAGGGTTCAGGTAAGGCTGTATATGATGGGCAACCTGAGCCTACAATATTAATTCTGAATGGTTCAGGTAAGGCTGTATATGATGGGCAACCTGAGCCTACAATATTAATTCTGAATGGTTCAGGTAAGGCTGTATATGATGGGCAACCTGAGCCTACAATAATTCATGTATAGTTTCCACATGAAACCATGTTCATTTCCTTAAAGTCTATATTTTGGAGTGCAGACTTCATTTTAAACCAAGAAGTTGAATGTTTGCCATTACAGAGTAGCTGGCCCAGTTTAAACAAGGCATTTTAGTCCATCCTGTTTCCAGGCTTTCAGAAAGGGTCCCCAGTCTTATGAAGATGTTAAGGAAGTGATACAGATTGAAGTGTTGTGAGTTTTGTTTGCGTGTTCTACCGTCTGTAGAGATGAAAGCCCCACAAATGACGCTGATTTCATCCAGAAAAGTGGATTGGCAATATAGGCAAATATATTTTTTACCATTTGCATATTTTGTTAAAATATTTATTGTATTTACAATCAACTGGTAAAGGTTAATTTGGATATATATTGATATATATTAATAATGACATGGTAGGGTGTGGTGCCTGGCCTTACAGATGATGCAATCTTAAGATGCTATGCCTTCTGTTGATCTTTTCAAAACATCCCAAATTACAATAAACGTGTTCAAGAAACCTGCAGCATTTTCATGAATATTTCAGAGTCTATCACCTCCATAACAGTAAACTATCCTCTCCAAAATGATCGTTTTCGTGTTCAGCCAAGCCTTTTCTTCAAAATGGCAATCCATGATTTGACCTAAGACTTACAAATTCACAGTCTTTTCCTAATATTTTGTTCAGTCTCCTCCAGGAGCTTGTCCACAACAGCATCCATAACACGTCATATTTCCTGTATTTCTCCAACATGCCCATATTTAGACGTCTTTTTGGGGGATTACATTCCGGGTACTATAGACACGTACAACACAAGTTTAATCTGGTTTCACTCTCTGAAACTGTGAAAATGATAATGACCTTTTGTGTAAGAGCTGTTTAAAACAAACCTGTTCAGGTGGTTTGGAGTTTTTGGCTCATATCATGACATCACAATCTGATCTGACCAATGACAGTTCATCTGGGTAAGGGGGTGTGCATAATATCAGCCAATCAGGGATGTGTATGCAAATATATTTTAAAAAACGCCCACACCATCAGACTGAGCATTTCAATGGCCAAAAGAGTCTTAGGGAAATAAATGATTGTTTTCATGAAATAAACACAAACAGCGATTTATTAGAAATACAACGACGATACAAAATAAAAAGGTTGCATGAGGCTTCAAACAGGAAAAAAAGCAAATAAGTGATTAGCTCTGGGATTGAACCTGCGAGCCTCTGAGTGACACTCAACGTCCTGGCAACCTGGACTGACGTCACACATCACCATGGATACGGTTTGACCTGTAACGGCACCAATTATTATCAGTGTCGTATCAAATGATGACAAGGTCTGTAGACATTTGGCCATTTAAACTGTGATTGTCTGTAAATTAGTATGTATGTAACTGTTTCAAAGCCAGGGTTAAATGCAAACGTCTTCTGTCTACAGAACCACTAGAACCTGCTAAACCTCATTGTTTTGTCTCCTACAACCTACGCAGAAGGTTAATCCGATAACTGCTCTCTGCTGGTTGGCTGACAACATTCCATGGAATATTTGAGGTTATCGTTGTTGGCAAGTTTACTGGAAGCTCCGACTCTGAGGGTCACAGGGTCAGTCTCAGTGATAAGGGCTCTTTTTATTTAAGACTTTCGCCAAACCTTAACCCTTAACTTAACCACCCAGAATGAATGGCTAAAATTAACAGTTGCCTGAACTTTGCTTCTGGTTTAACTCCCAAACCTCAGACTAAAAATCAATGTTTATCCCCCCGTGGAGAACAGTCTGATTCTAAAGTCAATGTGTGATATCTTGAGTGCACCACTGACACCTGCTGTAGCCTGTTAACGTGACGAATACACTTTCATTGGATTTGATCTGGGTAACATTCATCCCATTGTACTGGTTTGGGGGTAGTTTAGAGTGGGTTCTGATCTGGGAAACATTCATCCCATTGTACTGGTTTGGGTAGTTTAGAGTGGGTTCTGATCTGGGAAACATTCATCCCATTGTACTGGTTTGGGTAGTTTAGAGTGGGTTCTGATCTGGGAAACATTCATCCCATTGTACTGGTTTGGGTAGTTTAGAGTGGGTTCTGATCTGGGAAACATTCATCCCATTGTACTGGTTTGGGTAGTTTAGAGTGGGTTCTGATCTGGGAAACATTCATCCCATTGTACTGGTTTGGGTAGTTTAGAGTGGGTTTTGATCTGGGAAACATTCATCCCATTGTACTGGTTTGGGGTAGTTTAGAGTGGGTTTTGATCTGGGAAACATTCATCCCATTGTACTGGTTTGGGGTAGTTTAGAGTGGGTTTTGATCTGGGAAACATTCATCCCATTGTACTGGTTTGGGGTAGTTTAGAGTGGGTTCTGATCTGGGAAACATTCATCCCATTGTACTGGTTTGGGGTAGTTTAGAATGGGTTTTGATCTGGGAAACATTCATCCCATTGTACTGGTTGGGGGTAGTTTAGAATGGGTTTTGATCTGGGAAACATTCATCCCATTGTACTGGTTGGGGTAGTTTAGAGTGGGTTTTTGATCTGGGAAACATTCATCCCACTGTACTGGTTTGGGGTAGTTTAGAGTGGGTTCTGATCTGGGAAACATTCATCCCATTGTACTGGTTTTGGGTAGTTTAGAGTGGGTTTTGATCTGGGAAACATTCATCCCATTGTACTGTTTTGGGGTAGTTTAGAGTGGGTTTTGATCTGGGAAACATTCATCCCATTGTACTGGTTTGGGGTAGTTTAGAGTGGGTTCTGATCTGGGAAACGTTCATCCCATTGTACTGGTTGGGGTAGTTTAGAGTGGGTTTTGATCTGGGAAACATTCATCCCATTGTACTGGTTTGGGGTAGTTTAGAGTGGGTTTTGATCTGGGAAACATTCATCCCATTGTACTGGTTGGGGTAGTTTAGAGTGGGTTCTGATCTGGGAAACATTCATCCCATTGTACTGGTTTGGGGTAGTTTAGAGTGGGTTCTGATCTGGGAAACATTCATCCCATTGTACTGGTTTGGGGTAGTTTAGAGTGGGTTCTGATCTGGGAAACATTCATCCCATTGTACTGGTTGGGGTAGTTTAGAGTGGGTTCTGATCTGGGAAACATTCATCCCATTGTACTGGTTTGGGGTAGTTTAGAATGGGTTTTGATCTGGGAAACATTCATCCCATTGTACTGGTTGGGGGTAGTTTAGAGTGGGTTTTGATCTGGGAAACATTCATCCCATTGTACTGGTTGGGGGTAGTTTAGAGTGGGTTTTTGATCTTGGAAACATTCATCCCATTGTACTGGTTTGGGTAGTTTAGAGTGGGTTTTGATCTGGGAAACATTCATCCCATTGTACTGGTTTGGGTAGTTTAGAGTGGGTTTTGATCTGGGAAACATTCATCCCATTGTACTGTTTTGGGGTAGTTTAGAGTGGGTTTTGATCTGGGAAACATTCATCCCATTGTACTGGTTTGGGGTAGTTTAGAGTGGGTTTTGATCTGGGAAACATTCATCCCATTGTACTGGTTTGGGGTAGTTTAGAGTGGGTTTTGATAGGACTCCTAGTTGTTAATAAACATTCATCTACGTTCTCCCCCCTCTCTTGTTCTCCCGCTCTTCCACTAACCCCCAACCCCCTCCCTCTCTCCCCCCAACCACCTCCCTCTCCTCTCCCAACCCCCTCCCTCCCTCCTCCCAACCACCTCCCTCTCTCCTCCCTCTCACCTCCCTCTCTCCTCCCTCTCTCCTCCCTCTCACCTCCCTCTCTCCTCCCTCTCACCTCCCTCTCACCTCCCTCTCCTCCCTCTCACCTCCCTCTCTCCTCCCTCTCTCCTCCCAACCCCCTCCCTCTCACCTCCCTCCCTCCTCCCTCTCTCCTCCCAACTACCTCCTTCTCTCCTCCCTCTCACCTCCCTCTCTCCTCCCTCTCTCCTCCCTCTCTCCTCCCATCCACCTTCCTCTCTCCTCCCTCTCTCCTCCCAACCCCCTGCCTCTCACCTCCCCCCCTCCTCCCTCTCTCCTCCCTCTCTCCTCCCCCTCTCCCCCCTCTCTCCTCCCACTCTCCTCCCACTCTCCTCCCTCTCTCATCTCTCCTCCCCCCTCTCTCCTCCCTCTCTCCTCCCGCTCTCCTCCTCCCAACCTCCTCCCAACCCCCTCCCTCTCTCTCTCCTCCCTCTCTCTCTCCATACAGGTTTCTGTAAAGTGCTAGAAAGCACACTGCTGGGATTCGTCTCTGGATTAGCTGGAGGCTACCTGCTGTCCTCTACAGTGGAAGCAGGACTAGATTCGTCTCTGGATTAGCTGGAGGCTACCTGCTGTCCTCTACAGTGGAAGCAGGACGAGGTGACCTGTTTGGACCTCCAACCAAAGACGCCGTTGAGAAAGAATCCCAGTCCTTCAACAAGCTTATCATATTTCTGACTATGTGGATAGGATTTCTTCTCATGGTTTTGATCCCCATAAAAGTCTTACAACGGGTCAAAGCTGCGTTTAGGAGAACTGAGCCTGACGCCACGCAGGCGACTGTATTTCTGATAGGGACCACTGCTGTATGTGGAGGTTTGGGACACGTCATGGAAACCGTCGTTGGAAGACTGTCCCACATCCAAGTTGTGTACAAAAACACTGTAGATACGTCTGTGACTTTAGCATTTATTGTAGCAGCGCTTTATGTTGCTGGATGTGCCGTAGTTGTCTCTGCTCCTGTTGGTATGGGACCAATGGAACGGGGAGCAGTAGCAGCAGGGGGAGGGGCTATATTAACCATAATACTGAAGTGTCAGTCAGTAGTCGGCCAATGGGGGAGCTCTGTTGGGTCCCGCCGGTGCTGCTGGGGTGGCTCTGTCTGCTGGTCTACCATGTAGCTGTACTACCTATGGGGTAGCAGGGAGCAGTAGTACCTATGGGGTAGCAGGGAGCAGTGGTACTTATGTGTGGGCAGGTAGAGTGGGGACAACACTGGGGACATTGTGTGCAGCTTGGTTTGGGACAGGAGCTCTGGGTGTTGTCACTGTCTTCATTCACATGTGGATCTAGTGCTTCTTCTCTGCCTCAGTACGTCGAGCTCCTCGTGTGGTGAATCTCAGAAGATAAACCCAACATAACGTTTTCTCTTTTTGTAATCGTTGTATTTGAATGATATCAGTATATCAGATGACATGTGGTCTACGTATGGGACTACAGGCAGCCATTTGTTCCTGACTCGGCTGGTTAAATGAAGGTTAAATCATGTGCTGTAAAACATTATAAACGGACAAACAGGGAACGCTGGATTTGGTTTTAATCTTATTTTAATACTGTATGGTTGGTTTGTGTTTGCTTGGTTTGTGTTTGCTTGGTTTGTTGGGGGGGGGTGGTATCATCAGGGGAATCTTGATTTATGTATCACGTATAATAATCCCCTTTGAAAAACATTTATCGTTTTATTTGATTGATTTATTTAAACTTTATTTAACCAGGAAAGTCAGTAGAGAGGGCCCTGTCTGTCCCCTGAAAGGCCTGTAGAGAGGGCCCTGTCTGTCCCCTGAAAGGCCTGTAGAGAGGGCCCTGAAAGGCCTGTAGAGAGGGCCCTGTCTGTCCCCTGAAAGGCCTGTAGAGAGGGCCTTGTCTGTCCCCTGAAAGGCCTGTAGAGAGGGCCCTGTCTGTCCCCTGAAAGGCCTGTAGAGAGGGCCCTGTCTGTCTCCTGATACACAGAGACAATATTACAGCAGACACACACACACACAGGGGCTCAAATAGTCTACCTGGTTTTACTGCCACACACACAGTGAAGAGGGTCTACACACACACACACACACACACACACACACACACACACACACACACACACACACACACACATCTTCGAAACGACATACACACACACCTCTCTTGTATTATTACAGCCCAGGGATCACCTTCTACCTCTCCAACCTCATTACATCTACAGGCCATAGGTGGATAATGAATCCTTCACAGCCAGGGGGACAACAGGGAGACCAGGAATGTGTGCATGTGTCTGTGTGAGCGTGTGTATGGACACACTATCCAGAGGGACAGAGAAGAAGAACAGGAGGCGAGAATAAAATAGGAGTGGAGGAGAGGAGTAGGGGGCAGGCAGTGGTGTAAAGTACTTAAAAGTAAAAATACTTTAAAGTACAACTTAACCTCTTAAAATGACATATTCAAATCTAACTGCCTGTAGCTCAGGCCCTGAAGCAAGGACATGCATATTCTTGATACCATTTGAAAGGAAACACTTTAAAATTTGTGGAAATGGGAAAGAAATGTAGTAGAATATAACACAATAGATCTGATAAAAGATAATACAAAGAGAAAACCAACCGTTCTTTGAATTTTCCTTTTTTTGTACCATCATCTTTGAAATGCAAGAGAAAGGCCATAACGGATTATTCCAGTCGAGAGGCAATTCAGATTTTGGCCACTAGATGGCAGCAGTGTACGTGTACAGTTTTAGACTGATCCAATGAACTACGTTCATTTTGAACATTGCATTTATGTTCAAAATGTTGTACCAAGACTGCCCAAATGTGGCTAATTTGTTTATTAATGACTTTTCATGTTCAAAATTGTGCACTCTCCTCAAACAATAGCATGGTATTCTTTCACTGCAATAGCTACTGTAAATTGGAGTTAGACTAACAAGAATTGAAGCTTTCTGCCAATATCAGATATGTCTATGTCCTGGGAAATGTTCTTGTTACTTACAACCTCATGCTAATCGCATTAGCCTACGTTAGCTTAACAGTCCCGTCCCGTATCTGTACTTTATATTTTTGACAACTTTTTATTTTACTTCACTACATTCCTAAAGAGAAGTATGTAAGTTTTACTCCCTACATTTTCCCCGACACCCAAAAGTACATTGTGAATGCTTAGTAGGAGAGGAAAATGGTTCACTTCACGCTCTTATCAGGAGAACATCCCTGGTCATCTCTTGCCTCTGATCTGGCAGATTCACCAAACACAAATGCTTAGTTTGTAAATTAGGTCTTAGTGTTGGAGCCCCCGGTTCTCCGTATAAACATGAGGTCTTAGTGTTGGAGTCCCGGTTCTCCGTATAAACATGAGGTCTTAGTGTTGGAGCCCCCGGTTCTCCGTATAAACATGAGGTCTTAGTGTTGGAGCCCCCGGTTCTCCGTATAAACATGAGGTCTTAGTGTTGGAGCCCCGGTTCTCCGTATAAACATGAGGTCTTAGTGTTGGAGCCCCCGGTTCTCCGTATAAACATGAGGTCTTAGTGTTGGAGCCCCGGTTCTCCGTATAAACATGAGGTCTTAGTGTTGGAGCCTCCGGTTCTCCGTATAAACATGAGGTCTTAGTGTTGGAGCCTCCGGTTCTCCGTATAAACATGAGGTCTTAGTGTTGGAGCCCCGGTTCTCCGTATAAACATGAGGTCTTAGTGTTGGAGCCCCGGTTCTCCGTATAAACATGAGGTCTTAGTGTTGGAGCCTCCGGTTCTCCGTATAAACATGAGGTCTTAGTGTTGGAGCCTCCGGTTCTCCGTATAAACATGAGGTCTTAGTGTTGGAGCCCCGGTTCTCCGTATAAACATGAGGTCTTAGTGTTGGAGTCCCCGGTTCTCCGTATAAACATGAGGTCTTAGTGTTGGAGCCTCCGGTTCTCCGTATAAACATGAGGTCTTAGTGTTGGAGTCCCCGGTTCTCCGTATAAACATGAGGTCTTAGTGTTGGAGCCCCGGTTCTCCGTATAAACATGAGGTCTTAGTGTTGGAGCCTCCGGTTCTCCGTATAAACATGAGGTCTTAGTGTTGGAGCCCCGGTTCTCCGTATAAACATGAGGTCTTAGTGTTGGAGCCCCGGTTCTCCGTATAAACATGAGGTCTTAGTGTTGGAGCCTCCGGTTCTCCGTATAAACATGAGGTCTTAGTGTTGGAGTCCCCGGTTCTCCGTATAAACATGAGGTCTTAGTGTTGGAGCCTCCGGTTCTCCGTATAAACATGAGGTCTTAGTGTTGGAGCCCCGGTTCTCCGTATAAACATGAGGTCTTAGTGTTGGAGCCTCCGGTTCTCCGTATAAACATGAGGTCTTAGTGTTGGAGCCTCCGGTTCTCCGTATAAACATGAGGTCTTAGTGTTGGAGCCCCGGTTCTCCGTATAAACATGAGGTCTTAGTGTTGGAGCCCCCGGTTCTCCGTATAAAAATGAAAAACAAGAAGATCGTGTCGTCTGGTTTGGTTAATATCAGGAATTTTAAATGATTCGTACATTTACTTTGATACTTAAGTATATTTTAAAGCAATATTAATACAAACATCAGTAACTCCACCTCTACTAATCCCCTCCATGATGTTTCATATTGGACACCAATATACATCAGTAACTCCACCTCTACTAATCCCCTCCATGATGTTTCATATTGGACACCAATAGACATCAGTAACTCCACCTCTACTAATCCCCTCCATGATGTTTCATATTGGACAACAACAGAATATTATTATAGACATCAGTAACTCCACCTCTACTAATCCCCTCCATGATGTTTCATATTGGACACCAATAGACATCAGTAACTCCACCTCTACTAATCCCCTCCATGATGTTTCATATTGGACACCAATAGACATCAGTAACTCCACCTCTACTAATCCCCTCCATGATGTTTCATATTGGACACCAATAGACATCAGTAACTCCACCTCTACTAATCCCCTCCATGATGTTTCATATTGAACACCAATAGACATCAGTAACTCCACCTCTACTAATCCCCTCCATGATGTTTCATATTCAGCTGTTTGATTGTCTCTTTATGTACTTCCCTCATTCTTTCTCTCTCCTCTTACATTTGTTTATGCCTCACCTCAGGTCAGTGCAATTTAACTTCTGTCCGTTGCCATCCCGCTGAGGTTCAACAGAATACTAGTGTTTGTATGTGTGTGTGTGTGTGTGTGTGTGTGTGTGTGTGTGTGTGTGTGTGTGTCTGCCAATTTATATTGAACTTGGCCTGTAGCAGAGAGGAAGTCAAATGCTCTCTGTTTGCATTGTCAAGTGAGTGTCTGGTTGTGTTTCTAAGGACTGTGTGCCAAATCACACCCTATTTCCTACGTAGTGCACTGCTCTTGACCAGGGTCCATAGGGCTTTCTTCAAAAGTAGTGCACTGTTTATAGACTAGGGGCAAACGCAAAGAAGTGTTGCATCAGTAAGGGCTCAGAGGTCCATCTTGTATACTCAGATAAAGTGCAGACAGGGCAAGAAGGAACAGGAGGAGAAGGAGGAGGAGGAGGAAGAGGAGGGGAACAGGAGGAAGAGGAGGAGGAGAAGAAGGAGGAGGAAGAAGAGGAGGAACAGGAGCATGAAAAAGAGAGGTAAGAGGAAGAGGAGGAGGAGGAGAAGAAGAGGGGAAGAGGAAGAGGAGGAGGAGCAGAAAAAAGAGAGGGTAAGAGGAAGAGGAGGAGGAGGAGAAGAAGGAGGAGGAGGAAGATGAGGAAGAGGAGTAGGATGAGGAGCAGGAGAAGCAGGAAGTAGAGGAGGAGGGGGAGCAGGGGGAAGAGGGGTAGGGGCAGGAGGAAGAGGAGGAGGAGGAGGAAGAGGAGGAGGAGGAAGATGAGGAAGAGGAGGACAAGATAAGTTTCCCCAATCTCTCTTTATTATTACCCCTCCCCTCTCCTCTGTTCTCCCCCTGCCCCCCCTCCCCTCTCCTCTGTCCCCCCCCCCCTCTCCTCTCCTCTCCCCTCCCCTCTCCCCCCCCCCCCCCCCCCCCCCCCAGCTCTAAATAATGAGAGAACTGTCACAATGCATTACCCCTTGCCCCAACGGGTGGTGACCACGACGACGGTTATAGCCAGTGTCACCCTCTGGGGTCTATCGCCCAGGGCGAGAGGGGGAGGGGGGGAGGGAGGGGGATGGAGGGAGGTTCACATGGTGGAAGGGAACGGAGGAACGTTCACATAGTGGAAGGGAACGGAGGAACATTCACATAGTGGAAGGGAACGGAGGAACGTTCACATAGTGGAAGGGAACGGAGGAACGTTCACATAGTGGAAGGGAACGGAGGAACGTTCACATAGTGGAGGGAACGGAGGAACGTTCACATGGTGGAACGGAGGAACGTTCACATAGTGGAGGGAACGGAGGAACATTCACATAGTGGAAGGGAACGGAGGAACGTTCACATAGTGGAAGGGAACGGAGGAACGTTCACATAGTGGAAGGGAACGGAGGAACGTTCACATAGTGGAAGGGAACGGAGGAACGTTCACATAGTGGAAGGGAACGGAGGAACGTTCACATAGTGGAAGGGAACGGAGGAACTTTGACATAGAGGAAGGGAACGGAGGAACGTTTACATAGTGGAAGGGAACGCAGGAACGTTCACATAGTGGAAGGGAACGGAGGAACGTTCACATAGTGGAGGGAACGGAGGAACGTTCACATAGTGGAAGGGAACGGAGGAACGTTCACATAGTGGAGGGGAACGGAGGAACGTTCACATAGTGGAAGGGAACGGAGGAACGTTCACATAGTGGAAGGGAACGGAGGAACGTTCACATAGTGGAAGGGAACGGAGGAACGTTCACATAGTGGAAGGGAACGGAGGAACGTTCACATAGTGGAAGGGAACGGAGGAACGTTCACATAGTGGAAGGGAACGGAGGAACGTTCACATAGTGGAAGGGAACGGAGGAACTTTGACATAGAGGAAGGGAACGGAGGAACGTTCACATAGTGGAAGGGAACGGAGGAACGTTCACATAGTGGAAGGGAACGGAGGAACGTTCACATAGTGGAGGGAACGGAGGAACGTTCACATAGTGGAAGGGAACGGAGGAATGTTCACATAGTGGAGGGGAACGGAGGAACGTTCACATAGTGGAAGGGAACGGAGGAACGTTCACATAGTGGAAGGGAACGGAGGAACGTTCACATAGTGGAAGGGAACGGAGGAACGTTCACATAGTGGAAGGGAACGGAGGAACGTTCACATAGTGGAAGGGAACGGAGGAACGTTGACATAAAGGAAGGGAACGGAGGAACGTTCACATAGTGGAAGGGAACGGAGGAACGTTCACATAGTGGAAGGGAACGGAGGAACGTTCACATAGTGGAAGGGAACGGAGGAACGTTCACATAGTGGAAGGGAACGGAGGAACGTTCACATAGTGGAAGGGAACGGAGGAACGTTCACATAGTGGAAGGGAACGGAGGAACGTTCACATAGTGGAAGGGAACGGAGGAACGTTCACATAGTGGAAGGGAACGGAGGAACGTTCACATAGTGGAAGGGAACGGAGGAACTTTGACATAGTGGAAGGGAACGGAGGAACGTTCACATAGTGGAAGGGAACGGAGGAACGTTCACATAGTGGAAGGGAACGGAGGAACGTTCACATAGTGGAAGGGAACGGAGGAACGTTCACATAGTGGAAGGGAACGGAGGAACTTTGACATAGTGGAAGGGAACGGAGGAACTTTGACATAGTGGAAGGGAACGGAGGAACGTTCACATAGTGGAAGGGAACGGATGAACGTTCACATAGTGGAAGGGAACGGAGGAACGTTCACATAGTGGAGGGAACGGAGGAACGTTCACATAGTGGAAGGGAACGGAGGAACGTTCACATAGTGGAAGGGAACGGAGGAACGTTCACATAGTGGAGGGAACAGAGGAACGTTCACATAGTGGAAGGGAACGGAGGAACGTTCACATAGTGGAAGGGAACGGAGGAACGTTCACATAGTGGAAGGGAACGGAGGAACGTTCACATAGTGGAAGGGAACGGAGGAACGTTCACATAGTGGAAGGGAACGGAGGAACGTTCACATAGTGGAAGGGAACGGAGGAACTTTGACATAGAGGAAGGGAACGGAGGAACGTTCACATAGTGGAAGGGAACGGAGGAACGTTCACATAGTGGAAGGGAACGGAGGAACGTTCACATAGTGGAGGGAACGGAGGAACGTTCACATAGTGGAAGGGAACGGAGGAATGTTCACATAGTGGAGGGGAACGGAGGAACGTTCACATAGTGGAAGGGAACGGAGGAACGTTCACATAGTGGAAGGGAACGGAGGAACGTTCACATAGTGGAAGGGAACGGAGGAACGTTCACATAGTGGAAGGGAACGGAGGAACGTTCACATAGTGGAAGGGAACGGAGGAACGTTCACATAGTGGAAGGGAACGGAGGAACGTTCACATAGTGGAAGGGAACAGAGGAACTTTGACATAGAGGAAGGGAACGGAGGAACATTCACATAGTGGAAGGGAACGGAGGAACGTTCACATAGTGGAAGGGAACGGAGGAACGTTCACATAGTGGAGGGAACGGAGGAACGTTCACATAGTGGAAGGGAACGGAGGAATGTTCACATAGTGGAAGGGAACGGAGGAACGTTCACATAGTGGAAGGGAACGGAGGAACGTTCACATAGTGGAAGGGAACGGAGGAACGTTCACATAGTGGAAGGGAACGGAGGAACGTTCACATAGTGGAAGGGAACGGAGGAACGTTGACATAAAGGAAGGGAACGGAGGAACGTTCACATAGTGGAAGGGAACGGAGGAACGTTCACATAGTGGAAGGGAACGGAGGAACGTTCACATAGTGGAAGGGAACGGAGGAACGTTCACATAGTGGAAGGGAACGGAGGAACGTTCACATAGTGGAAGGGAACGGAGGAACGTTCACATAGTGGAAGGGAACGGAGGAACGTTCACATAGTGGAAGGGAACGGAGGAACGTTCACATAGTGGAAGGGAACGGAGGAACGTTCACATAGTGGAAGGGAACGGAGGAACGTTCACATAGTGGAAGGGAACGGAGGAACGTTCACATAGTGGAAGGGAACGGAGGAACGTTCACATAGTGGAAGGGAACGGAGGAACGTTCACATAGTGGAAGGGAACGGAGGAACGTTCACATAGTGGAAGGGAACGGAGGAACGTTCACATAGTGGAAGGGAACGGAGGAACGTTCACATAGTGGAAGGGAACGGAGGAACGTTCACATAGTGGAAGGGAACGGAGGAACGTTCACATAGTGGAAGGGAACGGAGGAACGTTCACATAG
>NC_092091.1:82542999-82550499 GCF_045679555.1 Salvelinus alpinus | reverse complement strand
TGGTGCCCAACAACGCAAAGTGCCATGGAGCTGCTTGATAAGAACCATCTCGGGTCGCCAAGCCACATAATCATACATACCGGAAGCAACGACCTGCGTGCTCAGCAGGAGAGGGTGGCGACTTCACTACGGGGAGTGATTGAGAAGGCCTCCGCAATCTTCCCCAACTCAAGAATCATAGTGTCAACCCTTCTACAGAGGAGGGACTTCCACCCTGCCACAATCCAAAGAATAAATGCCAGCCTATCCCGGGACTGTGCCCTGCGACCCAATGTACACCTGGCCCACCATCCCACCTTCGATCTGGACTGTCTCTATGACCATGTTCACCTGTACAGGGAGACAGTCCCCATCCTTGCCAAGACTCTCAAGGACGTCGCTCTAAACCGCAGCCCGACCTCTCCACCCAGGAACAGCGGAGCAATCTCCACCCCGCCGAGATCACTGAGACAACATCCCGGACCAGCACCCTGGACCCCCCAGCCACGACCACAGCACCACCAACCTCAATGCCCACCACAGCCAGCGCAGCACAGACCACCCCAGCCCAGCTTCAGAGCCACCCAGATGAGGCCTACCACCCCCCTCCTCCCCACCGCAGACCCACACCTGGAGGAGCCACAGCCCAGCAGGCAGAGCTACGCACAGGCTGTGAGAGGAGCAACTGGCCCAGCCCCCACCAACCAAATGAGTGACATTAAACAAATGCTGAGTCTACTATGCTCACATGTGATGGGCCGAGGGTCATGGTAAGATGAGCACAAGAACTCCACCATTCTCACACTACATCCACCCAAGTGGCATGACACAAATTCTATCTTAAATGATAAACAAATCACATTTGCAAAATAAGAGTTTACTTTAATTGAAAAATCCTATTTTAATGGTTCTTCTTGGATTGTGAGTGTTTGTCTCATTTTGAAAGGTAAAGAAAAGAGAAAAAAAAAAAGTTATGAAGTCTTTTTACGTTGCATGTTGGAATATACAAGGATTGAAGTCCTCTGCTTTTGGGCTAAAGAGCAGAAACCCAGACTTCCTGAAAGAAATTGATGATGTTGATATTTTAGTACTACAGGAAACATGGTGCAGAGGTGATGTTTCCACTGGCTGTCCACTAGGTTATAGGGAGATAATCCTACCATCCACTAAATTAAAAGGAATCAAACAGGGCAGAGACTCAGGGGGAATGCTAATATGGTATAAATCTGAACTAATTAATTCAATCGAATTGATCAAAACAGGAGAATTCTTTATCTGGTTAAAAATCAACAAGGAGGCTATCTTGACAGATAAAAACGTCTTCCTCTGTGCCACATACATTCCCCCCTCAGAGTCACCCTACTTCAACGAAGAGAGCTTCTCCATTCTAGAGGGAGAGATTAGTCACTTTCAGGCCCAAGGCAACGTACTGGTCTGTGGAGACCTGAATGCTAGAATAGCAGAAGAACAAGACACTATTAACAGTCATGGGGATAAACACCTACCAGGAAGCAATAACCTTTCCCTCCCCACATACCCCCACAGAAACAACTATGACAAAGTGAAAAACAAAAATGGATTACAGCTCCTGAGGCTCTGTCGAACACTGGGTCTGTACATAGTCAATGGCAGGCTGAGAGGAGACTCTTTTGGTAGGTACACCTACAGCTCATCCCTTGGCAGCAGCACTGTAGACTACTTCCTCACCGACCTAAACCCAGAGTCTCTCAGAGCCTTCACAGTCAGCCCACTAACACCTCTCTCAGACCACAGTAAAATCACAGTGTATCTGAGAAGAGCAGAACCCAACCATGAAGCATCATGGCCCAATAAATTACATGGTACTAAACAAGCCTATAGATGGAGTGCAAACAGTACAGACATCTACCAAAAAGCAATTAGTAGCCAAAAAATACAATCTCTCCTGGACAACTTTTTAGCCTTAACATTCTCCTTCAGCAATGAAGGTGTAAATTTGGCCGTTAGGAACATAAACTTTATATTTGACAAATTAGCCTCCTTGGCTAATCTAAAGAAGCATAAGAGCAAACCAAAAATAACAGATAATGAAAAATGGTTTGATAATGATTGCAAAAATCTAAGAAAGTCATTGAGAAATATATCTAATCAAAAACACAGAGAACCAGACAACAAAAATATACGCCTTCAATATGGGGAAACACTGAAGCAATACAAACGCACCCTAAGAACAAAAAAGGAACAGCACATTAGAAATCAGCTGGATGGAATTGAGGAATCCATAGAATCAAACCACTTCTGGGAGAATTGGAATAAATTAAACAAACCTCATCATGAGGAGTTGGCTATCCAAAATGGGGATATGTGGAGAAATCACTTTGCAAACCTCTACAACAATATAACAAAGAGCCCAGAACAAAAAGATATACAAGAAAAATTACAAATCCTTGAATTAGCAGTCAAAGACTATCAGAATCCTGTGGATACCCCAATTACAGAAGAAGAATTATTGGAAAAAATATGCAATCTCCAACCCAAAAAGGCCTGTGGTGCTGATGGGATTTTAAATGAAATGATCAAATATACAGACCACAAATTCAAATTGGCTATACTCAAACTCTTCAACATTATCCTCACTGCAGGTATTTTCCCCGATATTTGGAACCAGGGACTGATCACACCAATCTATAAAAATGGAGACAAATTTGACCCAAATAATTACAGAGGAATATGCGTTAACAGCAACTTGGGGAAAATTCTCTGCAGTATTATAAATAGCAGACTACATCATTTCCTTGACGAACACAACGTCCTGAGCAGAAGCCAGATTGGATTTCTAAAAAATTATCGTACAACAGACCACATTTACACCCTCCACACTCTAATTGATAAACAAGTTAACCAAAACAAAGGCAAAATCTACTCGTGTTTTGTAGATTTCAAGAAAGCATTTGATTCAATTTGGCACGAAGGTCTTTTTTATAAACTAATAGAAAGTGGTATTGGAGGGAAAACATATGATTTTATTAAATCAATGTACACTAAAAACAAATGTGCGGTTAAAATTGGCAACAAGCAAACAGACTTCTTCTCTCAGGGGCGGGGAGTGAAACAGGGCTGCCCAATAAGTCCAACATTATTTAACATCTACATGAATGAATTGGCAAAAACATTAGAAGAATCGACAGCACCTGGTATCACCCTACACAACACTGAAATCAAGTGTCTGCTGTACGCAGATGACCTGGTGCTGCTGTCTCCCACTAAAGAGGGGTTACAGCAACACCTAGATCATCTTCACAGGTTCTGTCAGACTTGGGCTCTGACCGTTAACCTAAAAAAAACAAATATAATGATATTCCAAAAAAGGTCCGGAAATAAGGATGACAAATATAAATTCTATTTGGACACAGTTCTATTAGAACACACCAAAAACTACACATATCTAGGACTAAATATCAGCAACACAGGTAGCTTTCACATGGCTGTGAATGAGCTGAGAGACAAAGCAAGAAGAGCATTCTATGCCATTAAAAGGAACATCAAAATTGAAATTCCAATTAGAATCTGGCTCAAAATTTTTCAATCAGTTATAGAACCAATTGCTCTATATGGCAGTGAAGTATGGGGTCCACTCTCTAATAATGAATTTACTAAATGGGACAAACATCCAATTGAAGTATTGCATGCAGAGTTTTGCAAGACTGTATTGCAAGTACAAAGAAAAACTCCAAATAACGCATGTAGGGCAGAATTGGGCCAATATCCCCTCCTCATTCGAATAGAAAAAAGAGCCATCAAATTTTACAACCATCTAAAAACAAGTGACCCTAAAACATTCCATCACACAGCTCTACAATGTCAAGAGATGAAACCAGAGAAGAGTCCCCTCAGCCAGCTGGTTCTGAGGCTCAGTTCACCAACCCAAACCAACCCCATAGAGCCTCGGGACAGCCCTCAGAAAATCTGGCCCAACCAAATCATCACAAAACAAAAAGAAAAATATATAACCTATTGGAAAGACACCACAAAAAATCAAAGTAAACTTCAATGCTATTTGGCTCTAAACAGACAGTACATGGTGGCAGACTATCTGACCACTGTGACTGATAGAAAACTGAGGAAAACATTGACTAGGTACAGACTCAGTGAGCACAGTCTGGCTATAGAGACCGGTCGTCACAGACAAACCTGGCTGCCCAGGGAGGACAGGCTGTGCTCACTCTGCTCCAGGGGAGAGGTAGAGACAGAAGTGCATTTCCTACTACACTGTGACAAATACTCAGACCTAAGAGCATATTTCTTTCCCAAAATTATAATTCAATACAAAGAATTTGAAACTATAAAAGATGAAGAAAAATTCAAATATTTGTTGGGTGAAAAGCCAAAATGTGCAGTTTTGGCAGCCAAATATGTGTCCTCCTGCCACAGCCTGAGGGACAGCCAGTGAAAAATGCAAAGTAATGTTGATAATATTTCCCATTTAGCTTAGTTTTGTTTTGTCTTTCGTACCAGGTCATGTGTCTTCTCAGTCATGTTGACACTGGTCTACTACTGTTGCTTTAATGTATTGTTGTTCTGATTAATATTGTTGTTGTAGCTGTTATTAATGGTAATCCCATGTCCACTACTACTATTATTATTACTGTTAGTCCCACCATTTATTTATATATAAATATATATATATTTTGTGTATATATATACATATATATTTTATTTAAATTTTTCGATATGTATACTTTGACAATGTAAGTAATAATAACTTGCCATGTCAATAAAGTCAATTGAATTGAATTGAATTGAATTGAGAGAGAGAGAGAGAGAGAGAGAGAGAGAGAGAGAGAGAGAGAGAGAGAGAGAGAGAGAGAGAGAGAGAGAGAGAGAGAGAGAGAGAGAGAGAGAGAGAGAGAGAGAGAGAGAGATGGATAGAGAAAGTTACAAACCGCTGACTTTCTGACATCAAATGTCATGCCCTGTTATTAAAGTCCTGCTGATGTGTGTGTGTCTAGAAGTGTGACAGAGACCCTGTGGAATAACAGCTGACCAATTGATTCCTATCTGGATAATATGACTGGATCACCTGCTGAGAACTGTTGCCAGCCTGCATTTCTGTTTAAATCTGTATTGAAAAAATATTTTCCTCAACCAGTCCACATTCCTGTCAGAAAGACAGAGAGGAGCTCAACCAGTCCTCATTCCTGTCAGAAAGACAGAGAGGGGCTCAACCAGTCCTCATTCCTGTCAGAAAGATAGAGAGGAGCTCAACCAGTCCTCATTCCTGTCAGAAAGACAGAGAGGAGCTCAACCAGTCCTCATTCCTGTCAGAAAGATAGAGAGGAGCTCAACCAGTCCTCATTCCTGTCAGAAAGACAGAGAGGAGGTCAACCAGTCCTCAGTCCTGTCAGAAAGACAGAGAGAGTAGAGCTCAACCAGTCCTCAGTCCTGTCAGAAAGACAGAGAGAAGCTCAACCAGTCCTCATTCCTGTCAGGAAGACAGAGAGAAGCTCAACCAGTCCTCAGTCCTGTCAGAAAGACAGAGAGGGGCTCAACCAGTCCTCAGTCCTGTCAGAAAGACAGAGAGGAGCTCAACCAGTCCTCAGTCCTGTCAGAAAGACAGAGAGGAGCTCAACCAGTCCTCAGTCCTGTCAGAAAGACAGAGAGGAGCTCAACCAGTCCTTAGTCCTGTCAGAAAGACAGAGAGGAGCTCAACCAGTCCTCAGTCCTGTCAGAAAGACAGAGAGGAGCTCAACCAGTCCTCAGTCCTGTCAGAAAGACAGAGAGAAGCTCAACCAGTCCTCAGTCCTGTCAGAAAGACAGAGAGGAGGTCAACCAGTCCTCAGTCCTGTCAGAAAGACAGAGAGAGTAGAGCTCAACCAGTCCTCAGTCATGTCAGAAAGACAGAGAGGAGCTCAACCAGTCCTCAGTCCTGTCAGAAAGACAGAGAGGAGCTCAACCAGTCCTCAGTCATGTCAGAAAGACAGAGAGGGGCTCAACCAGTCCTCATTCCTGTCAGAAAGACAGAGAGGAGCTCAACCAGTCCTCAGTCCTGTCAGAAAGACAGAGAGGGGCTCAACCAGTCCTCAGTCCTGTCAGAAAGACAGAGAGGGGCTCAACCAGTCCTCAGTCCTGTCAGAAAGACAGAGAGGAGCTCAACCAGTCCTCATTCCTGTCAGAAAGACAGAGAGGAGCTCAACCAGTCCTCAGTCCTGTCAGAAAGACAGAGAGGAGCTCAACCAGTCCTCATTCCTGTCAGAAAGACAGAGAGGAGAACTCATTCAGTCCTCATTTTTCATCTTATTCAACCACTGATAGAATAGACAACAAGCTAGGGAATTGTAAAGAGACCAAAATGAAGTTGCCAACATGCCTCCCTCCCTACCTCTCTCCCCCTCCCTCCCTTCCACCCTACATCACAAAGGGGAGATAGGATTGGCTGGCCCTCTCTGTTCTTTTTACAACAACAGACAACGTGAGAGGCATGGTAACAGAAGAGAGAAAATTACCACAGCAGGGGATGGAGGGAGAAAGAGGGAGAGAGAGAGAGAGAGAGAGAGAGAGAGAGAGAGAGAGAGAGATAGAGAGATGGAAGGAGGGAGAGAGAGAGAAGGAGGGAGGGAGACAGAGATAGAGAGAGGGAGGGGGAGAGAGAGAGGGAAGGAGGGAGTGAGGGAGGGAGGGAGACAGAGATAGAGAGAGGGAGGGGGAGAAAGAGAGGGAAGGAGGGAGAGAGAGGGAGGGAGGGAGACAGAGATAGAGAGATGGAAGGAGGGAGAGAGAGAGGGAAGGAGGGAGGGAGACAGAGATAGAGAGAGGGAGGGGGAGAGAGAGAGGGAAGGAGGGAGAGAGAGAGTGAGCGAGTGAGGGAGAGATAGATGGAGGGAGGGAGGGAGGTAGAGACAGAGGGAGGGGCAGAAAGAGAGAGAGAGAGAAAGAAAGAGAGAGAGAGAGAGAGATGGAGGGAGGGAGGTAGGTAGGTAGAGACAGAGGGAGGGGCAGAAAGAGAGAGAGAGAGAGAGAAAGAAAGAGAGAGAGAGAGAGATGGAGGGAGGGAGGGAGGGAGGGAGGGATGTAGAGACAGAGGGAGGGGCAGAAAGAGAGAGAGAGAGAGAGAGAGAAAGAAAGAGAGAGAGAGAGAGAGAGATGGAGGGAGGGAGGTAGGTAGGTAGAGACAGAGGGAGGGGCAGAAAGAGAGAGAGAGAGAGAGAGAGAGAGAGAGAGAGAGAGAGAGAGAGAGAGAGAGAGAGAGAGAGAGAGAGAGAGAGAGAGAGAGAGAGAGAGAGAGAGAGAGAGAGAGAGAGAGAGGGAGGGAGGGAGGGAGGTAGAGCCAGAGGGAGGGGCAGAAAGAGAGATAGAGAGAGAGAGAGAGAGAGAGAGAGAGAGAGAGAGAGAGAGAGAGAGAGAGAGAGAGAGAGAGAGAGAGAGAGAGAGAGAGAGAGAGAGAGAGAGAGAGAGAGAGAGAGAGGGAGGGAGGGAGGTAGAGACAGAGGGAGGGGCAGAAAGAGAGAGACAGAGAGAGAAAGAGAGAGAGGGAGGGAGGGAGGG
>NC_092091.1:82492999-82537999 GCF_045679555.1 Salvelinus alpinus | reverse complement strand
CCCTGAAAGTGAAGTGTTTATTGAATCAGCAAAGTTTCTGATGTCAAAAATTACAGGAGGAGGGTTGAAAAGCCCGGAAATTGCTAGACTCAAGAAAGTGGTCACGAGAGTGATAAGTGATGTAAATTCGAAAGAAAATGAAAGAGTTCAGTTGCAGTTTTAACTCTGTAAAGAGATGTGGTGGCTGTATCATCATCTGTATATTTTTTTCATCCATGAGCAGTTTTAAGATTTCTTCTTTAAACGTAAATGGGGCAAGAGATGGTAAAAAAAGAGCCATGGTGTATGAGTTAATTAGGGGAAAGGGAAGTGACATAATTTTTCTACAAGAAACGCATAGTAATTTGGAAAATGAAGTCATGTGGCAAAAGGAGTGGGGTGGGACAGTGGTGTGTAGTCATAAAAACTCAAAAAGTGGGGGGGTGGCTATTTTGTTCTCAAAAGGGTTTTTGCCTTTGTCTTATGAGATTGAGGAGATAGTTGAGGGGAGGTTATTAAAAGTCAGAGCAAGGTATGAAAACATCACTATGTGTCTGATAAATGTATATGCCCCAGTGGTGACAGTTGAGAGGGTATGTTTTTTAGAGACATTATCAAATACCTTTGAGAAATGTAATAAAGAGGATTATTTATTTATTGCTGGGGATTTCAACTGCACAGTCAGCGATTTAGATAGAAATCACCAAGAACCTCATATAGCCTCAAGAACTTTTTTAAAACGCCTTATTGTAACACATGAATTGTGTGATATTTGGCGGAGTCAAAATGGAGGAACAAGGCAGTACACCTGGGCGCATGTGAGAGAGAACATCATTTCTATGGCTAGGTTAGATAGGTTTTATTGTTTTGAGCATCAATCTCAGGTTTGTAAATCAAGTGTGATAACCCCAGTGGGATTTTCTGATCATTGTTTAATAACAGAGGTGGTGTTCATTAATGATGTAAAACCCAAAAGTGCATACTGGCATTTTAATACAACTTTATTGAGTGATGCTCATTTCAGGAAATGTTTCAGTTTTTTGTGGGAGAGGTGGAGGTCTCAAAAGGCCAGTTTTATATCACTTCAACAGTGGTGGGATATAGGGAAAATCCAGATTCAACAATTCTGTAATCAATACACGAGGAATGTCACCAAGGATATCACCAGATCAATGAAAGCCTTAGAGGTTGAAATAGTGGAACTCATGACGTTGGTTGAGACCACAGGAGATCGAGGCCATACTCAGGCCCTCAAGAAGAGAAAAGCTGCATTGGCAGACCTGCTGGGTATCAGAGCACAGGGGGCATTGGTGAGAAGTAAGTTTCAGGGAATATCTGAAATGGATGCCTCATCCAAGTTTTTCTTTGGTTTAGAGAAAAAGAATGGACAAAGAAAAATTATTCATTGTCTCAAATCAGCTGTTGGACAAGAGCTCACTAGCCCGAGTGAAATTAGAAAGAGGGCAGTAGAGTTCTATGCTGAGCTCTATAAGTGTGAGTACAAAGAGGATAAAACAGTGACACAACAGTTCTTTGATGGGCTCCCAAAGGTGGCTGCAGAAGCTCAGGTTGAGCTGGAGCAACCGTTGTCTTTGCAGGAGTTATACACTGCATTAAAAGGCATGGAAAATGGAAGGGCACCAGGCATTGATGGGCTTCCCGTTGACTTTTTTAAGTCTTTTTGGGCTATGTTGGGAGAAGATTGGCTAGCAGTAGTTAATGATAGTTTAACCGGAGGGTTACTACCAATAAGCTGCAGAAGGGCTGTCCTCACCCTATTGCCCAAAAAGGGTGACCCTAGGGAGGTGAAGAACTGGAGGCCGGTGGCTTTATTGTGCACTGATTATAAGATATTGTCAAAGGCTTTGTCCAACAGGCTGAGGGAGGTGATGGGGCAAATCATACATACGGACCAGTCCTACTGTGTTCCTGGCAGGCAGATAGGGGATAACATTTCTCTGATTCGTGATTTTTTGGACGTCTCTAAGGCTATTGGGTTGGATGCTGGTCTAATTTCAATTGATCAGGAAAAGGCATTTGACCGAGTTGAACATAAATATTTATGGCACACGCTTGAGGCGTTTGGGTTCAGCTCGGGTTTTATTGCCATGATAAAGGTGATATATGGTGACATTGAAAGTGTATTGAAAGTTAACGGTGGTTTGAGTGCTCCTTTTAAAGTGTGTAGAGGTATTCGGCAGGGATGTTCTTTGTCAGGGATGTTGTATGCCATTGCTATAGAGCCACTACTAAATAGCATTAGAAGTCGCATTGAAGGGGTGTACCTTTCAGAGGATATTCCTCCTATTCGTCTCTCAGCCTATGCTGATGATGTAGTTGTGTTAGTGAAAAATCAAGCGGAGGTGGATAGTTTGAGTATAATGGTTGATCGTTTTAGGGGAATATCCTCTGCAAAGGTAAATTGGGAAAAGAGTTGTGCTTTACAGATTGGGAAATGGGCTGGAGGGATCATGGCTTTGCCAGGGGGGCTAGAATGGTGTAAGGGAGGTTTTAAGTATCTTGGAGTGTACCTAGGAGATGAGGGGACTATGGAAAAGAATTGGAGTGGGGTGGTTGAAATGGTGGAAGGAAGGATGAGGAGATGGCGTTGGTTATTATCTCGTATGTCATATAGGGGGCGCACTATTATAGTTAATAATGTGATTGCCTCTGCACTGTGGCATCGGTTGTCAGTTTTAGAACCACCATCTGGCCTTCTGGCTAAGATACAGGCAATTATTGTGGATTTCTTTTGGGATAAATATCATTGGGTTCCACAAAGTGTTTTGTATTTATCAAAAGAGGAGGGGGGACAAGGTCTTGTACATCTTGCTAGTAGAGCTGCTGCTTTCCGGTTTCAGTTTATTCAAAGGTTGCTTTATGGACCGGAAAATGTGGTGTGGAGAGGGGTGGCAGGTCTTGTATTACAGAGGGTTGGAGGATTAGGATTAAAGAAGGCTTTATTTTTGGTTGATAGTAGACAGATTTCTAGGGAGGGAGTACCTCCGTTTTACAGAGGCCTTCTCAGAGTGTGGAGCATAATGAAGGTGTCCAGACGAAATTCAGCGGAGTCAGTGCATTGGCTGTTGGAGGAACCGCTGGTGTATGGGGCAAGACTGGATTGTACAACTGCAGCTGTTCCACATTTCTCCAAGATTCTGGTGAAGGGCAAAATAATCACCTTAAAACAGTTAATGGCCATGGCTGGGCCCGCCTTAATGGATGGAAGACGGGTGGCTGAACATTTGGGGATGAGGTCGGAAAGGATTGTCGGACAAATGTTGGGGAGCTGCAGGAAGGCTCTGTCAGAGGAAGAGTGGGGAATGCTTAATAGCCACGAGAAGAAGGTACAAGATGAAGACGTCGCATTTCCAAGACTAGGGATTACACCAAATATCCCAGAGTCAGAGAGAAAGGGTTTATTGTTGGATTTGAGAGGGTTGGAGGAGGTGGGTTTGGATGAGGTGAATGGGAAGGACTTGTATAGGGGGTGTGTAAAGGTGTTAAATAAAGATAAATTGAAAAATAGAAAAGACACTCCATGGAGGGTAAAATTGGGAATTGATGACAAGGTAAAGCCAGCATGGAGAGCACTGTACAAACCACCGTTACAAAAGGGTACTGGTGATATGCAATGGAGGGTTTTACATGGCATTATTGCAGTTAATGCTTTTGTATCTGTCATTAACTCAGAGGTTAGAGATGGATGTCCTTTTTGTAATATAAGAGAAACCATTTTTCACTGTTTTATGGAGTGTGAGAGGATAAAACCTCTATTGGAAATACTGGAGTCTTTGTTTAGAGCTGTAGGTGAGTTTTTTAATAACAATGTTTTTATTTTGGGGTTTCAATATAGTAAGCAACAGAAAAGAAAATGTCAACTGTTAAATTTTATTTTGGGACAAGCTAAGATGTCAATTTTTTTGAGTAGGAAACATAAGATAGACACGGGATATGAGAAGGATATAAGATGTGTTTTTAAAGGATTAGTGAAAGCAAGAATAAAAGTGGATTTTGAGTTCTTCTCAGCTGTAAAAGATCTCCCATTATTTGAGGAGAAGTGGGCATATGAAGGAGTGCTTTGTTTTGTAGAGGAGGGGAAATTATTTTTTGTTGAGGAAATAAGTTGAATGTATATGTTCTTTTGTATTTTTATTTTATTTATTTTGAGTAGGAATTACATTTATTGTTTCATTTCTGAAAAGGCAGTGTGTCATTATTTATGTTAATAATTGAGTAGAAAATAAAGGTTTTATAAAAACTCAAACTCTCTCTCTCTCTCTCACACACACACACACACACCATTCAGGCCATTGTCAGCATATCTCCAACAGTTGTTGGTATTCCGATGGAGTGTCATCCCTCCTTTCCTCTTTTCCCTCCTTTCGGAAAAACAATAGAATACTGTGCCAGCTGGACTTCTTCGTGATTATTTAAGCCCTCAAGGCTTTACTTGGCAGGGCCATGATGGGAGGAGGAGAGGAGACGTGGAGGGAAGAGGAGAGGAAGATGGGAGGAGAAAAGGAGACGTGGAGGGAAGGAGGTGAGGAAGTAGGGAGGAGGAAAAGAGATGTGGAGGGAAGAAGGAGAGGAAGATGGGAGGAGGAGAGGAGACGTGGAGGGAAGGAGGAGAGGAAGATGGGAGGAGAAGAGGAGACGTGGAGGGAAGGAGGAGAGGAAGATGTGATGAGAAGAGGAGACGTGGAGGGAAGATGGGAGGAGAGGAAGATGGGAGGAGGAGAGGAGACGTGGAGGGAAGATGGGAGGAGAGGAAGATGGGAGGAGAAGAGGAGACGTGGAGGGAAGGAGGAGAGGAAGATGGGAGGAGAAGAGGAGACGTGGAGGGAAGGAGGAGAGGAAGATGGAAGGAGGAGAGGAGATGTGGAGGGAAGGAGGAGAGGAAGATGGGAGGGAGAAGACAGAAGCAGAAAATGAATAAAGGAGTGGAGGAGAAAATGAGAGGAAGAGGACAGGAAATAATAAGAGGTAGGGAAAGGAGACGACAGGAGGAAGAGAGAAGGAGAGGAGGAGAGGAGGCGAGGAGGAGAGGGGAGTATTAGCTAGGGTACAGTATCTGTGTGTGAATGCACCTGATGTTCCCCTGAGCTGATTTTAGAGTACTGAATCCTCTTAGCGACCGCTTAGCGACACCTCCCCTGCCTCTCTATCCCCCTACTCACAGAAACACCGCCGCTCACCATCGCTCCATCCGACTTTACGGCTCAATCCACAAAAGCGAGGATTCTGATAATTCTCTTCACTCTCTCCTCCCTTAGTCTCTCCCTCCCCTTCTCCTCCCCCTTTCAATTCTCAACCCATTTTAATAGAATTAGCTCAGCCTCCTGGATTCTCACTGAGTCCAACAAAACAGGAAGTCTCTAAGGAGGCTTTTCCAGGTTTATTCAATCCACCATATTGATATTCAATTCAGAACAGTCATAGTTAATCCAGCATAGTCATATTCCAACCAGGATAGTTATATTCCAACCAGGATAGTCATTTTCCAACCAGGATAGTTATATTCCAACCAGGATAGTCATATTCCAACCAGGATAGTCATATTCAATTATGTTTATTCCTATCCAAACCTGGTTATTTTTATTCCACACTAGAAGTCCAGCTTAAAAACACAGGCCATTTTTGTGCTCATGACAGTAGACCTTAACACCAGCCATGATAAAACACCGTTAGATACGTCCTTATGACAGTAGACCTTAATACCAGCCATGATAAAACACCGTTAGATACGTCCTTATGACAGTAGACCTTAATACCAGCCATGATAAAACACCGTTAGATATGTCCTTATGACAGTAGACCTTAATACCAGCCATGATAAAACACCGTTAGATACGTCCTTATGACAGTAGACCTTAACACCAGCCATGATAAAACACCGTTAGATACGTCCTTATGACAGTAGACCTTAATACCAGCCATGATAAAACACCGTTAGATACGTCCTTATGACAGTAGACCTTAATACCAGCCATGATAAAACCCCGTTAGATACGTCCTTATGACAGTAGACCTTAATACCAGCCATGATAAAACAAACATTCAAAGATCTGGAAACCAGGAAGCAACTTTTACACACAGTAACCAGAGTAACAGACTGCCTCACACATCATGAATACATTTCGACATGTTAGCATCACTGTGCAGCTGTCCCAGCTGAACCAATAGGCTGTAGTTTCATATAGAAGACCGTTACGGTCTAGACGGGATGTTATTCAACTCTAAACACTTCTCAGGGTAATAGTCTGTAAGGTTTGTTGCTAAGCGGTTATCCATTATTCCCTCAGACTTCTTGCTGACTGAAACTGTCCCAGAGAGTCTTTGTAGACGGATGTTCTCAGAAGCTTCTCTGTCTGTCATGTTGGGGACTAGTTTCTCTGAGGATTCAGACACTGGCAGCAGACGCAGCACACCTCCGGTCAACAAACTCCCAAACCACGCTCGCGCACACATACACACACACACACACACACACGCACGCTCGCGCACACATACACACACACACACACACACACACGCACGCTCGCGCACACATACACACACACACACACACGCACGCACGCTCGCGCACACATACACACACACACACACACACACACACACACACACACACACACACACACACACACACACACACACACACACACACACACACACACACACACACACACACACACACACACAAAGTCCACAAACTTCAGAGGATGCTAAAGTCACAGAAGTCTTAAGCCTGTCTCTGATGTGTGACTGCACTTCCAGAGGTGGTGTGTGTGTGTGTGTGTGTGTGTGTGTGTGTGTGTGTGTGTGTGTGTGTGTGTGTGTGTGTGTGTGTGTGTGTGTGTGTGTGTGTGTGTGTGTGTGTGTGTGTGTGTGTGTGTGTGTGTGTGTGTATGTTTGGCTGACAAAGGCCTAAACTGCATGCCGAATAGCATGTGCACAACATACATATGCAACCAGCCATCCCCTAGGAAGTGGTTTCAACAGGTTGGACCAGGACTCAACCTGCCCTGTTATAACTCACATAACAGCACATCAGAACCATCCATCCCCTAGGAAGTGGTTTCAACAGGTTGGACCAGGACTCAACCTGCCATGTTATAACTCACATTACAGCACATCAGAACCATCCATCCCCTAGGAAGTGGTTTCAACAGGTTGGACCAGGACTCAACCTGCCATGTTATAACTCACATTACAGCACATCAGACAGGACTTTTCATCATACAGACTCAGTATGAATCTGCAGTCCCATCATAACAGAACCACTCAGAAAAGTAATACATTATCTGACTGTAGTATAATATTGTCTTAACATAACCATCATCATTCTCCTGTGATCTGAACGACACAAACTCCCCAATGGCACCCTATTTCCGATACAGGGCACTCGTTTTGCTAGTGCAATACTTTTCAACGTGGCCTTTTTATGGCTTTGGTCAAATGTAGTGCACTAGAAAAGGGTGAAGGGCGCAGTTTGGAAGGTTTCACTATGACATCATAATGTCTTAACGATTCTGATCATTCTCTCATGAACTAAACATAACAGTGGGTGTGAGTCCAAAATCGCATCCTAATCTCTTTATAGTGCACTACACAGCCCATAAGGCGCTTGTCAAAATAAGTGTGATTTAGAGAAGAGGGTGTCATGTCGGACACACACACAACAGTGAGTAATGAGGCAGTACAATTTCATTGGATTTTTCATTAAAAAAAATAAAAAAATGCATTTGTCTTCACTACAATGACTTGGGGATAATTCTACTATGAATTGATATCTGCACTGAGTGGACTGCAGGTATTCACACATACAAGTGGGGCAAAAAAGTATTTAGTCAGCCACCAATTGTGCAAGTTCTCCCACTTAAAAAGATGAGAGAGGCCTGTAATTTTCATCATAGGTACACTTCAACTATGACAGACAAAATGAGAAAAAAAATCCAGAAAATCACATTGTATGATTTTTTATGAATTTATTGGCAAATTATGGTGGAAAATAAGTATTTGGTCACCTACAAACAAGCAAGATTTCTGGCTCTCACACACACACACACACACACACACACACACACACACACACACACACACACACACACACACACACACACACACACACACACACACACACACACACACACACACACACACACACACACACACACACACACACACACACACACACACACACACACACACACACACACACAATTCATTGTCTTAATTTTTTATATGGTGATTTTATTTTCTCCGTTTTTAATGAATCTACTGTATCAGATCTATCTATTTATTTCACCTTTGTTTAACCAGGTGGCCAGTTGAGAACAAGTTCTCATTTACAAGTGTGACCTGACCAAGATAAAGCAAAGCAGTGGGACAAAAACAACAACACAGAGTTACACGTAAAAAAACGTACAGTCAATAACGCAAAAGAAAGAAAAATAGAAACATAGAAAAACCATGTACGTTCTGACTGTCTCTCTCCAAAACACATTATATCTGAAGTATTCCGACTCAATGTATCTCTCTATGCGCACTTACACACACACACACACACACACACACACACACACACACACACACACACACACACACACACACACACACACACACACACACACACACACACACACAATTACAGACAGAAATTCACACACATGAACACACACACACCAGGGATATATAGCAAGATCAATATAAACCGGAGCTTTGATTTGAGTTCAGATGGAGTTCTATATCTCTTCCACTTCATCTCCCTCTCGACACAAACACAATGTAGGCTTTCTCTACTGGCAACACTGTGCCCATCCTGAAGTACTGAAGAGGTATCAACACTGTGCCCATCCTGAAGTACTGAAGAGGTATCAACACTGTGCCCATCCTGAAGTACTGAAGAGGTATCAACACTGTGCCCATCCTGAAGTACTGAAGAGGTATCAACACTGTGCCCATCCTGAAGTACTGAAGAGGTATCAACACTGTGCCCATCCTGAAGTACTGAAGAGGTATCAACACTGTGCCCATACTGAAGTACTGAAGAGGTATCAACACTGTGCCCATCCTGAAGTACTGAAGAGGTATCAACACTGTGCCCATCCTGAAGTACTGAAGAGGTGTCAACACTGTGCCCATCCTGAAGTACTGAAGAGGTATCAACACTGTGCCCATCCTGAAGTACTGAAGAGGTATCAACACTGTGCCCATCCTGAAGTACTGAAGAGGTGTCAACACTGTGCCCATCCTGAAGTACTGAAGAGGTATCAACACTGTGCCCATCCTGAAGTACTGAAGAGGTATCAACACTGTGCCCATCCTGAAGTACTGAAGAGGTGTCAACACTGTGCCCATCCTGAAGTACTGAAGAGGTATCAACACTGTGCCCATCCTGAAGTACTGAAGAGGTATCAACACTGTGCCCATCCTGAAGTACTGAAGAGGTATCAACACTGTGCCCATCCTGAAGTACTGAAGAGGTATCAACACTGTGCCCATCCTGAAGTACTGAAGAGGTGACAACACTGTGCCCATCATGAAGTACTGAAGAGGTATCAACACTGTGCCCATCCTGAAGTACTGAAGAGGTATCAACACTGTGCCCATCCTGAAGTACTGAAGAGGTATCAACACTGTGTCCATCCTGAAGTACTGAAGGGGTGTCAACACTGTGCCCATCCTGAAGTACTGAAGAGGTGGCAACACTGTGCCCATCCTGAAGTACTGAAGAGGTATCAACACTGTGTCCATCCTGAAGTACTGAAGAGGTATCAACACTGTGTCCATCCTGAAGTACTGAAGAGGTGTCAACACTGTGTCCATCCTGAAGTACTGAAGAGGTATCAACACTGTGTCCATCCTGAAGTAGTGAAGAGGTATCAACACTGTGTCCATCCTGAAGTACTGAAGAGGTGTCAACACTGTGTCCATCCTGAAGTACTGAAGAGGTATCAACACTGTGTCCATCCTGAAGTACTGAAGAGGTATCAACACTGTGTCCATCCTGAAGTACTGAAGAGGTATCAACACTGTGTCCATCCTGAAGTAGTGAAGTGGTATCAACACTGTGTCCATCCTGAAGTACTGAAGAGGTATCAACACTGTGCCCATCCTGAAGTACTGAAGAGGTGTCAACACTGTGTCCATCCTGAAGTACTGAAGAGGTGGCAACACTGTGTCCATCCTGAAGTACTGAAGGGGTGTCAACACTGTGCCCATCCTGAAGTACTGAAGAGGTGGCAACACTGTGTCCATCCTGAAGTACTGAAGGGGTGTCAACACTGTGCCAATCCTGAAGTACTGAAGAGGTGTCAACACTGTGCCCATCCTGAAGTACTGAAGAGGTGGCAACACTGTGTCCATCCTGAAGTACTGAAGGGGTGTCAACACTGTGTCCATCCTGAAGTACTGAAGAGGTGGCAACACTGTGTCCATCCTGAAGTACTGAAGAGGTGTCAACGCTGTGTCCATCCTGAAGTACTGAAGAGGTGGCAACACTGTGCCCATCCTGAAGTACTGAAGAGGTGGCAACACTGTGCCCATCCTGAAGTACTGAAGGGGTGTCAACACTGTGCCCATCCTGAAGTACTGAAGAGGTGGCAACACTGTGCCCATCCTGAAGTACTGAAGAGGTGGCAACACTGTGCCCATCCTGAAGTACTGAAGAGGTGTCAACACTGTGTCCATCCTGAAGTACTGAAGGGGTGTCAACACTGTGTCCATCCTGAAGTACTGAAGAGGTGGCAACACTGTGTCCATCCTGAAGTACTGAAGGGGTGTCAACACTGTGCCAATCCTGAAGTACTGAAGAGGTGGCAACACTGTGCCCATCCTGAAGTACTGAAGAGGTGTCAACACTGTGCCCATCCTGAAGTACTGAAGAGGTGTCAACACTGTGCCCTACCTGAAGTACTGATGAGGTGTCAACACTGTGCCCATCCTGAAGTACTGAAGAGGTGTCAACACTGTGTCCATCCTGAAGTACTGAAGAGGTGTCAACACTGTGCCCATCCTGAAGTACTGAAGAGGTATCAACACTGTGCCCATCCTGAAGTACTGAAGAGGTGTCAACACTGTGCCCATCCTGAAGTACTGAAGAGGTGTCAACACTGTGCCCATCCTGAAGTACTGAAGAGGTGTCAACACTGTGCCCATCCTGAAGTACTGAAGAGGTGTCAACACTGTGCCCATCCTGAAGTACTGAAGAGGTGTCAACACTGTGCCCATCCTGAAGTACTGAAGAGGTATCAACACTGTGCCCATCCTGAAGTACTGAAGAGGTGTCAACACTGTGCCCATCCTGAAGTACTGAAGAGGTGGCAACACTGTGCCCATCCTGAAGTACTGAAGAGGTGGCAACACTGTGCCCATCCTGAAGTACTGAAGAGGTATCAACACTGTGCCCATCCTGAAGTACTGAAGAGGTATCAACACTGTGCCCATCCTGAAGTACTGAAGAGGTATCAACACTGTGCCCATACTGAAGTACTGAAGAGGTATCAACACTGTGCCCATCCTGAAGTACTGAAGAGGTGGCAACACTGTGCCCATCCTGAAGTACTGAAGAGGTGGCAACACTGTGCCCATCCTGAAGTACTGAAGAGATGGCAACACTGTGCCCATCCTGAAGTACTGAAGAGGTGACAACACTGTGCCCATCCTGAAGTACTGAAGAGGTTGCAACACTGTGCCCATCCTGAAGTACTGAAGAGGTGGCAACACTGTGCCCATCCTGAAGTACTGAAGAGGTGGCAACACTGTGTCCATCCTGAAGTACTGAAGAGGTATCAACACTGTACCCATCCTGTGTCCCTGTCGGATAATCAACACCTGAGAGCTTCTATCTGTTACCTCTTTATAGCTGTTCTAAGCCAGATCCAACATGAGACTGTAAGATAGTTGAATATCAGATTGAAAGTGAATATACTGTAGAAAATGGATATGTACTGTAAAGAGAAGATAAGGGGATGAGAGAAGGAGGAGGAGGAGGAGGAGGAGGAGGAGGGGGAGGGGAGAGGGAGGAGAGAGGGAGGAGGGAGGGAGGAGAGGAAAGGAAGAGAGGAGGAGGAGAGGAGGTATAGGAGGAGGAGAGAGGGAGGAGAGGAGATCGAAGGAGAGGAGGAGAGAAAGAGAGGAGGAGAGGAAGAGATAGGAGAGGAGGAGAAAGGAGGAGATGAGGAGAGGAGGAGATAGGAAGAGAGGAGGAGATAAGAGGAGAGGAGGCGATAGGAGGAGAGGAAGAGACGAAGAGAGGGGGAGAGGAAGAGAGGTATCAACATGGTTTTTAAGAAGGATTTCAGAGACTGGGATACGAGTCTCATCGTTGATGTCTGTCGGCATGCACACGCACACAACTAGCCACCCTTGGGGATGCCCTGCTTTCAAATCCTCCAAAAAGCCAGACACGAATTTCCATTCATGATAGTCATATCGTCATATAAAAAGGCCTCTATACATAAAGCCTGTCCGTCAGACTGAGCCCAGCAGAGCAGAGCAGGGACAATCTCCTAAAGCCAGGCCTACTATTCAAACACACACAGGCAGAAGTACGCGAATGCACACCAACCCCCAACACAAAGCCGATTTCACTGACTCCATGTGCACAGCCGTTTTGAGAGGGGAGGCTATACGGACAAGCCTGGTGCTCAAATGAATGACGTATGTCTCAAAGCTATAGTCCAGTGGAGACGAATGGATTGGGTTTGTTCTACTCTGTCAGTCGTCCTGATGAGTCCTTCCCAGCTACCTAGTTTATAGATAGTAACGTATCTGCCGAAGTGGGGACTTGGGAGCCTGTTCAGAATAATTCTGTTTTCATTTGAGAATATTCTGTATTATTTTTCCTCAAAAGTGTAGACGTTAACACCATAGCAGGGTGACAGTAGATTGTTGTTAGTGTAGTTGATTGGTAGTAGGGTGACAGTTAGTGTGTAGTAGGGTGACAGTTAGTGTGTAGTTGGGTGACAGTTAGTGTGTAGTAGGGCGACAGTTAGTGTGTAGTAGGGTGACAGTTAGTGTGTAGCAGGGTGACAGTTAGTGTGTAGTAGGGCGACAGTTAGTGTGTAGTAGGGCGACAGTTAGTGTGTAGCAGGGTGACAGTTAGTGGGTAGTAGGGTGACAGTTAGTGGGTAGTAGGGTGACAGTTAGTGGGTAGTAGGGCGACAGTTAGTGTGTAGTAGGGTGACAGTTAGTGTGTAGTAGGGTGACAGTTAGTGTGTAGTAGGGCGACAGTTAGTGGGTAGTAGGGTGACAGTTAGTGTGTAGTAGGGTGACAGTTAGTGTGTAGTAGGGTGACAGTTAGTGTGTAGTAGGGTGACAGTTAGTGTGTAGTAGGGTGACAGTTAGTGTGTAGTAGGGTGACAGTTAGTGTGTAGTAGGGCGACAGTTAGTGTGTAGTAGGGCGACAGTTAGTGGGTAGTAGGGTGACAGTTAGAGTGTAGTAGGGTGACAGTTAGTGGGTAGTAGGGTGACAGTTAGTGGGTAGTAGGGTGACAGTTAGTGTGTAGTAGGGTGACAGTTAGTGGGTAGTAGGGTGACAGTTAGTGTGTAGTAGGGTGACAGTTAGTGTGTAGTAGGGTGCCAGTTAGTGTGTAGTAGGGTGACAGTTAGTGTGTAGTAGGGTGACAGTTAGTGTGTAGTAGGGCGACAGTTAGTGTGTAGTAGGGCGACAGTTAGTGGGTAGTAGGGTGACAGTTAGTGTGTAGTAGGGTGACAGTTAGTGTGTAGTAGGGTGACAGTTAGTGTGTAGCAGGGTGACAGTTAGTGTGTAGTAGGGCGACAGTTAGTGTGTAGTAGGGCGACAGTTAGTGGGTAGTAGGGTGACAGTTAGTGTGTAGTAGGGTGACAGTTAGTGTGTAGCAGGGTGACAGTTAGTGTGTAGTAGGGCGACAGTTAGTGTGTAGTAGGGCGACAGTTAGTGTGTAGCAGGGTGACAGTTAGTGTGTAGTAGGGCGACAGTTAGTGTGTAGTAGGGTGACAGTTAGTGGGTAGTAGGGTGACAGTTAGTGGGTAGTAGGGTGACAGTTAGTGGGTAGTAGGGCGACAGTTAGTGTGTAGTAGGGTGACAGTTAGTGTGTAGTAGGGTGACAGTTAGTGTGTAGTAGGGCGACAGTTAGTGGGTAGTAGGGTGACAGTTAGTGTGTAGTAGGGTGACAGTTAGTGGGTAGTAGGGTGACAGTTAGTGGGTAGTAGGGTGACAGTTAGTGTGTAGTAGGGTGACAGTTAGTGTGTAGTAGGGTGACAGTTAGTGTGTAGTAGGGCAACAGTTAGTGTGTAGTAGTGCGACAGTTAGTGGGTAGTAGGGTGACAGTTAGTGTGTAGTAGGGTGACAGTTAGTGGGTAGTAGGGTGACAGTTAGTGGGTAGTAGGGTGACAGTTAGTGGGTAGTAGGGTGACAGTTAGTGTGTAGTAGGGTGACAGTTAGTGGGTAGTAGGGTGACAGTTAGTGGGTAGTAGGGTGACAGTTAGTGTGTAGTAGGGTGACAGTTAGTGGGTAGTAGGGTGACAGTTAGTGTGTAGTAGGGTGACAGTTAGTGGGTAGTAGGGTGACAGTTAGTGTGTAGTAGGGCGATAGTTAGTGTGTAGTAGGGCGACAGTTAGTGGGTAGTAGGGTGACAGTTAGTGTGTAGTAGGGTGACAGTTAGTGGGTAGTAGGGTGACAGTTAGTGGGTAGTAGGGTGACAGTTAGTGTGTAGTAGGGTGACAGTTAGTGTGTAGTAGGGTGACAGTTAGTGTGTAGCAGGGTGACAGTTAGTGTGTAGTAGGGCGACAGTTAATGTGTAGTAGGGCGACAGTTAGTGGGTAGTAGGGTGACAGTTAGTGTGTAGTAGGGTGACAGTTAGTGTGTAGTAGGGTGACAGTTAGTGTGTAGTAGGGTGACAGTTAGTGGGTAGTAGGGTGACAGTTAGTGTGTAGTAGGGTGACAGTTAGTGTGTAGTAGGGTGACAGTTAGTGTGTAGTAGGGTGACAGTTAGTGTGTAGTAGGGTGACAGTTAGTGTGTAGTAGGGTGACAGTTAGTGTGTAGTAGGGTGACAGTTAGTGTGTAGTAGGGTGACAGTTAGTGTGTAGTAGGGTGACAGTTAGTGTGTAGTAGGGTGACAGTTAGTGTGTAGTAGGGCGACAGTTAGTGTGTAGTAGGGTGACAGTTAGTGTGTAGTAGGGTGACAGTTAGTGTGTAGTAGGGTGACAGTTAGTGTGTAGTAGGGTGACAGTTAGTGTGTAGTAGTGTGTAGTAGGGTGACAGTTAGTGGGTAGTAGGGTGACAGTTAATGTGTAGTAGGGTGACAGTTAGTGGGTAGTAGGGTGACAGTTAGTGGGTAGTAGGGTGACAGTTAGTGTGTGGTAGGGTGACAGTTAGTCGGTAGTAGGGTGACAGTTAGTGTGTAGTAGGGTGACAGTTAGTGGGTAGTAGGGTGACAGTTAGTGTGTAGTAGGGTGACAGTTAGTGTGTAGTAGGGTGACAGTTAGTGTGTAGTAGGGTGACAGTTAGTGTGTAGTAGGGTGACAGTTAGTGTGTAGTAGGGTGACAGTTAGTGTGTAGTAGGGTGACAGTTAGTGTGTAGTAGGGTGACAGTTAGTGGGTAGTAGGGTGCCAGTTAGTGTGTAGTAGGGTGCCAGTTAGTGTGTAGTAGGGTGACAGTTAGTGTGTAGTAGGGCGACAGTTAGTGTGTAGTAGGGTGACAGTTAGTGTGTAGTAGGTTGACAGTTAGTGTGTAGTAGGGTGACAGTTAGTGTGTAGTAGGGTGACAGTTAGTGGGTAGTAGGGTGACAGTTAATGTGTAGTAGGGTGACAGTTAGTGTGTAGTAGGGTGCCAGTTAGTGTGTAGTAGGGTGACAGTTAGTGGGTAGTAGGGTGACAGTTAGTGTGTAGTAGGGTGACAGTTAGTGGGTAGTAGGGTGACAGTTAGTGTGTAGTAGGGTGACAGTTAGTGTGTAGTAGGGCGACAGTTAGTGTGTTGTAGGGTGACAGTTAGTGGGTAGTAGGGTGACAGTTAATGTGTAGTAGGGTGACAGTTAGTGTGTAGTAGGGTGACAGTTAGTGTGTAGTAGGGTGACAGTTAGTGGGTAGTAGGGTGACAGTTAATGTGTAGTAGGGTGACAGTTAGTGTGTTGTAGGGTGACAGTTAGTGGGTAGTAGGGTGACAGTTAATGTGTAGTAGGGTGACAGTTAGTGTGTAGTAGGGTGACAGTTAGTGTGTAGTAGGGTGACAGTTAGTGTGTAGTAGGGTGCCAGTTAGTGTGTAGTAGGGTGACAGTTAGTGTGTAGTAGGGTGACAGTTAGTGTGTTGTAGGGTGACAGTTAGTGGGTAGTAGGGTGACAGTTAATGTGTAGTAGGGTGACAGTTAGTGTGTAGTAGGGTGACAGTTAGTGTGTAGTAGGGTGACAGTTAGTGGGTAGTAGGGTGCCAGTTAGTGTGTAGTAGGGTGACAGTTAGTGTGTAGTAGGGTGACAGTTAGTGGGTAGTAGGGTGACAGTTAGTGGGTAGTAGGGTGACAGTTAGTGGGTAGCAGGGTGACAGTTAGTGTGTAGTAGGGTGACAGTTAGTGGGTAGCAGGGTGACAGTTAGTGTGTAGTAGGGTGACAGTTAGTGGGTAGTAGGGTGACAGTTAGTGTGTAGTAGGGTGACAGTTAGTGTGTAGTAGGGTGACAGTTAGTGTGTAGTAGGGTGACAGTTAGTGTGTAGTAGGGTGACAGTTAGTGGGTAGTAGGGTGTTGTAGTACATTCCAAGGAGGAGCATCATATGATCCATCATGTTTCTCCAGCGGACACTTCAAGGTGCTGCGTTGTTTTGAAGGTGATTCAGCGGTTGAGATGGATGTAGAACGATGCAAAGTGCCAGATGAATCCTCATGAAGACACCCTGAAAGTCCTCAAGGAGCACTACATCATTGTGAAAAGCATAATGTGGCTTAGACGCTGCGCCACTCGGGAGGCAATTGGGGATTGGATTGTGGGTTGGGGAACGCTGTCAGCATGGCCCTTTAAATACGTCACTCATTGCTTCAAGCCACACCCACTGAACGGAGCAAACGTCTGGCCCAGAACGTACAAGAACGTTTAGGTAAAACGTGCCGTTCAGTAGAAACCATTACTCAACATAGTAAACGTTCAAGCTAACTGAACGCACCCCTGAGTAGCTACAGGTGCCAGGAGATTAGCTGCAGCTGAGGCTCTTTGCATATCTAATGCAATCAGACACCTGATTGGTTTGTTCTTGACCTTGGAACCGTCCTAGACAGAACACTCAGGCTGCGTTCTGGAACGTTCAGTTGAACGGAAACTACCAGCTGACAAACGGTGAAGGGTTGGGTTGTGGGTTGGGGAACACTGTCAGCTTGGCCGCTGCTCTTTAAATACGTCACTCATCGCTTCAAACCGCACCTCGCCGTCCGGTCACGCAGACCGAACGCCACTTCAGACATCTATCACATAATAATCTCTCTCTGTCCCTCCCTGCTCTAGCCAGACAACAACATAACACTGCTATTGATAATCATTGATATTAATAACTCATTGATTATTGATAGTCATAGATAATGGTTTAGCAGAGAGCAATAGGGAAACCAATCTCAATCACAGGAGGTTGGTGGGATCTTAATTGGGGAGGAGGGGCGTTGAACATATGGTTCTCTCTCTCTCTCTCTCTCTCTCTCTCTCTCTCTCTCTCTCTCTCTCTCTCTCTCTCTCTCTCTCTCTCTCTCTCTCTCTCTCTCTCAGTTTGTACCAACTCAACATTCATCCACTTAATATTTGGTTTTCATTCAAACTCTCTATCCTCCACATAACAGTTTTTACACAAATAGCCAGTTAGGAGAATGATAGGCCTCCAATACCTGGGATGTGTCCCAAATGGCAACCTGGTCCCTATATAGTGCATTACTTTTGAGCAGGGCTCATAGAGATCTGGTCTAAAGTAGTGTACTATAAAGGGAATAGGGTGCCATTTGGCATACACTATGTAGAAATAGCAGGGATTTGTTAGTGATTTTCATTCTGCAAGGAGGCAAGGCCAGAAGCAATCTTAGGTGGTTTTACCATCTCTCTCTTTCCCCATTTATTTGTCCTTTTCTCAACCATCCTCTCTGTTTCTCTCATTGCCTCTACTTATCTCTCTGTCTCTCTCTGTGTGTCTCTCTCTCTCTCTATATATATATAGAATGGTGTGTCTCTCTCTCTCTCTCTATATATATATAATGGTGTGTGTCTCTCTCTCTCTATATATATATAATGGTGTGTCTCTCTCTATATATATATATATATATAATGGTGTGTCTCTCTCTCTCTCTCTCTCTCTCTCTCTCTCTCTCTCTCTCTCTCTGTGTCTCTCTCTCTCTCTCTCTCTATATATATATATATATATATATATAATATAATGGTGTGTCTCTCTCTCTCTCTCTATATATATATATATATATATATAATGGTGTGTCTCTCTCTCTCTCTCTATATATATATATATATATATATATATATAATGGTGTGTCTCTCTCTCTCTCTCTATATATATATATATATATATATATATATATATATATATATATATGGTGTGTCTCTCTCTGTCTCTCTCTCTATATATACAGTGGGGAGAACAAGTATTTGATACACTGCCGATTTTGCAGGTTTTCCTACTTACAAAGCATGTAGAGGTCTGTAATTTTTATCATAGGTACACTTCAACTGTGAGAGACGGAATCTAAAACAAAAATCCAGAAAATCACATTGTATGATTTTTAAGTAATTAATTTGCATTTTATTGCATGACATAAGTATTTGATACATCAGAAAAGCAGATCTTAATATTTGGTACAGAAACCTTTGTTTGTAATTACAGAGATCATACGTTTCCTGTAGTTCTTGACCAGGTTTGCACACACTGCAGCAGGGATTTTGGCCCACTCCTCCATACAGATCTTCTCCAGATCCTTCAGGTTTCGGGGCTGTCGCGGGGCTATACGGACTTTCAGCTCCCTCCAAAGATTTTCTATTGGGTTCAGGTCTGGAGACTGGCTAGGCCACTCCAGGACCTTGAGATGCTTCTTACGGCGCCACTCCTTAGTTGCCCTGGCTGTGTGTTTCGGGTCGTTGTCATGCTGGAAGACCCAGCCACGACCCATCTTCAATGCTCTTACTGAGGGAAGGAGGTTGTTGGCCAAGATCTCGCGATACATGGCCCCATCCATCCTCCCCTCAATACGGTGCAGTCATCCTGTACCCTTTGCAGAAAAGCATCCCCAAAGAATGATGTTTCCACCTCCATGCTTCACGGTTGGGATGGTGTTCTTGGGGTTGTACTCATCCTTCTTCTTCCTCCAAACACGGCGAGTGGAGTTTAGACCAAAAAGCTCTATTTTTGTCTCATCAGACCACATGACCTGCTCCCATTCCTCCTCTGGATCATCCAGATGGTCATTGGCAAACTTCAGACGGGCCTGGACATGCGCTGGCTTGAGCAGGTGGACCTTGCGTGCGCTGCAGGATTTTAATCCATGACGGTGTAGTGTGTTACTAATGGTTTTCTTTGAGACTGTGGTCCCAGCTCTCTTAAGGTCATTGACCAGGTCCTGCCGTGTAGTTCTGGGCTGATAACTCACCTTCCTCATGATCATTGATGCCCCACGAGGTGAGATCTTGCATGGAGCCCCAGACCGAGGGTGATTGACCGTCATCTTGAACTTCTTCCATTTTCTAATAATTGCGCCAACAGTTGTTGCCTTCTCACCAAGCTGCTTGCCTATTGTCCTGTAGCCCATCCCAGCCTGTTGCATGTCTACAATTTTATCCCTGATGTCCTTATACAGCTCTCTGGTCTTGGCCATTGTGGAGAGGTTGGAGTCTGTTTGATTGAGTGTGTGGACAGGTGTTTTTATACAGGTAACGAGTTCAAACAGGTGCAGTTAATACAGGTAATGAGTGGAGAACAGGAGGGCTTCTTAAAGAAAAACTAACAGGTCTGTGAGAGCCGGAATTCTTACTGGTTGGTAGGTTATCAAATACTTATGTCATGCAATAAAATGCAAATTAATTACTTAAAAATCATACAATGTGATTTTCTGGATTTTTGTTTTAGATTCCGTCTCTCATAGTTGAAGTGTACCCATGATAGAAATTACAGACCTCTACATGCTTTGTAAGTAGGAAAACCTGCAAAATCGGCAGTGTATCAAATACTTGTTCTCCCCACTGTATATATATATATATATATATATATATATATATAATGGTGTCTCTCTCTATATATATATATCTATATATATATATAATGGTGTGTCTCTCTCTCTCTCTATATATATCTATATATAATGGTGTCTCTCTCTCTCTATATATACAGTGGGGAGAACAAGTATTTGATACACTGCCGATTTTGCAGGTTTTCCTACTTACAAAGCATGTAGAGGTCTGTCATTTTTATCATAGGTACACTTCAACTGTGAGAGACGGAATCTAAAACAAAAATCCAGAAAATCACATTGTATGATTTTTAAATAATTCATTTGCATTTTATTGCATGACATAAGTATTTGATCACCTACCAACCAGTAAGAATTCCGGCTCTCACAGACCTGTTAGTTTTTCTTTAAGAAGCCCTCCTGTTCTCCACTCATTACCTGTATTAACTGCACCTGTTTGAACTCGTTACCTGTATAAAAGACACCTGTCCACACACTCAATCAAACAGACTCCAACCTCTCCACAATGGCCAAGACCAGAGAGATGTGTAAGGACATCAGGGGTAAATTGTAGACCTGCACAAGGCTGGGATGGGCTACAGGACAATAGGCAAGCAGCTTGGTGAGAAGGCAACAACTGTTGGCGCAATTATTTGAAAATGGAAGAAGTTCAAGATGACGGTCAATCACCCTCGGTCTGGGGCTCCATGCAAGATCTCACCTCGTGGGGCATCAATGATCATGAGGAAGGTGAGGGATCAGCCCAGAACTACACGGCAGGACCTGGTCAATGACCTGAAGAGAGCTGGGATCACAGTCTCAAAGAAAACCATTAGTAACACACTACGCCGTCATGGATTAAAATCCTGCAGCGCACGCAAGGTCCCCCTGCTTAAGCCAGTGCATGTCCAGGCCCGTCTGAAGTTTGCCAATGACCATCTGGATGATCCAGAGGAGGAATGGGAGAAGGTCATGTGGTCTGATGAGACAAAAATAGAGCTTTTTGGTCTAACTCCACTCGCCGTGTTTGGAGGAAGAAGAAGTATGAGTACAACCCCAAGAACACCATCCCAACTGTGAAGCATGGAGGTGGAAACATCATTCTTTGGGGATGCTTTTCTGCAAAGGGGACAGGACGACTGCACCGTATTGAGGGGAGGATGGATGGGGCCATGTATCGCGAGATCTTGGCCAACAACCTCCTTCCCTCAGTAAGAGCATTGAAGATGGGTCGTGGCTGGGTCTTCCAGCATGACAACGACACGAAGCACACAGCCATGGCAACTAAGGAGTGGCTCCGTAAGAAGCATCTCAAGGTCCTGGAGTGGCCTAGCCAGTCTCCAGACCTGAACCCAATAGAAAATCTTTGGAGGGAGCTGAAAGTCCGTATTGCCCAGCGACAGCCCCGAAACCTGAAGGATCTGGAGAAGATCTGTAGGGAGGAGTGGGCCAAAATCCCTGCTGCAGTGTGTGCAAACCTAGTCAAGAACTACAGGAAACGTATGATCTCTGTAATTGCAAACAAAGGTTTCTGTACCAAATATTAAGTTCTGCTTTTCTGATGTATCAAATACTTATGTCATGCAATAAAATGCAAATTAATTACTTAAAAATCATACAATGTGATTTTCTGGATTTTTGTTTTAGATTCCGTCTCTCATAGTTGAAGTGTACCTATGATAAAAATTACAGACCTCTACATGCTTTGTAAGTAGGAAAACCTGCAAAATCGGCAGTGTATCAAATACTTGTTCTCCCCACTGTATATATATATAATGGTGTCTCTCTCTATATATATATATATATATATATATATAATGGTGTGTCTCTCTCTCTCTATATATATATATATATATATATATATATAATGGTGTGTCTCTCTCTCTCTATATATATATATATATAATGGTGTGTCTCTCTCTCTCTATATATATATATATATAATGGTGTGTCTCTCTCTCTCTATATATATATATATATATATATATATATATAATGGTGTGTCTCTCTCTCTCTATATATATCTATATATAATGGTGTGTCTCTCTCTCTCTATATATATCTATATATAATGGTGTGTCTCTCTCTCTCTATATATATCTATATATAATGGTGTGTCTCTCTCTCTCTATATATATATATATATATATATATAATGGTGTGTCTCTCTCTCTCTATATATATCTATATATAATGGTGTGTCTCTCTCTCTCTATATATATCTATATATAATGGTGTGTCTCTCTCTCTCTATATATATCTATATATAATGGTGTGTCTCTCTCTCTCTATATATATATATATATAATGGTGTGTCTCTCTCTCTATATATATATATATATATATATATATAATGGTGTGTCTCTCTCTCTCTATATATATCTATATATAATGGTGTGTCTCTCTCTCTCTATATATATCTATATATAATGGTGTGTCTCTCTCTCTCTATATATATCTATATATAATGGTGTGTCTCTCTCTCTCTATATATATCTATATATAATGGTGTGTCTCTCTCTCTCTATATATATCTATATATAATGGTGTGTCTCTCTCTCTCTATATATATCTATATATAATGGTGTGTCTCTCTCTCTCTATATATATATATATATAATGGTGTGTCTCTCTCTCTATATATATATATATATATATATATATAATGGTGTGTCTCTCTCTCTATATATATATCTATATATAATGGTGTGTCTCTCTCTCTCTATATATATATATATATAATGGTGTGTCTCTCTCTCTCTATATATATATATATATATATATATAATGGTGTGTCTCTCTCTCTCTATATATATCTATATATAATGGTGTGTCTCTCTCTCTATATATATATATATATAATGGTGTGTCTCTCTCTCTATATATATCTATATATAATGGTGTGTCTCTCTCTCTATATATATCTATATATAATGGTGTGTCTCTCTCTCTATATATATCTATATATAATGGTGTGTCTCTCTCTCTCTATATATATATATATATAATGGTGTGTCTCTCTCTCTATATATATCTATATATAATGGTGTGTCTCTCTCTCTATATATATCTATATATAATGGTGTGTCTCTCTCTCTATATATATCTATATATAATGGTGTGTCTCTCTCTCTATATATATCTATATATAATGGTGTGTCTCTCTCTCTATATATATCTATATATAATGGTGTGTCTCTCTCTCTATATATATCTATATATAATGGTGTGTCTCTCTCTCTATATATATCTATATATAATGGTGTGTCTCTCTCTCTATATATATCTATATATAATGGTGTGTCTCTCTCTCTATATATATCTATATATAATGGTGTGTCTCTCTCTCTATATATATCTATATATAATGGTGTGTCTCTCTCTCTATATATATCTATATATAATGGTGTGTCTCTCTCTCTATATATATCTATATATAATGGTGTGTCTCTCTCTCTATATATATCTATATATAATGGTGTGTCTCTCTCTCTATATATATCTATATATAATGGTGTGTCTCTCTCTCTATATATATCTATATATAATGGTGTGTCTCTCTCTCTATATATATCTATATATAATGGTGTGTCTCTCTCTCTATATATATCTATATATAATGGTGTGTCTCTCTCTCTATATATATCTATATATAATGGTGTGTCTCTCTCTCTATATATATCTATATATAATGGTGTGTCTCTCTCTCTATATATATCTATATATAATGGTGTGTCTCTCTCTCTATATATATCTATATATAATGGTGTGTCTCTCTCTCTATATATATCTATATATAATGGTGTGTCTCTCTCTCTATATATATCTATATATAATGGTGTGTCTCTCTCTCTATATATATCTATATATAATGGTGTGTCTCTCTCTCTATATATATCTATATATAATGGTGTGTCTCTCTCTCTATATATATCTATATATAATGGTGTGTCTCTCTCTCTATATATATCTATATATAATGGTGTGTCTCTCTCTCTCTATATATATATATATAATGGTGTGTCTCTCTCTCTATATATATCTATATATAATGGTGTTTCTCTCTCTCTATATATATATATATATAATGGTGTGTCTCTCTCTCTCTATATATATCTATATATAATGGTGTGTCTCTCTCTCTCTATATATATCTATATATAATGGTGTGTCTCTCTCTCTCTATATATATATATATATAATGGTGTGTCTCTCTCTCTCTATATATATATATATACATATATATAATGGTGTGTCTCTCTCTCTCTATATATATCTATATATAATGGTGTGTCTCTCTCTCTCTATATATATATATATAATGGTGTGTCTCTCTCTCTATATATATATATATATATATATATATAATGGTGTGTCTCTCTCTCTCTATATATATCTATATATAATGGTGTGTCTCTCTCTCTATATATATCTATATATAATGGTGTGTCTCTCTCTCTATATATATCTATATATAATGGTGTGTCTCTCTCTCTATATATATCTATATATAATGGTGTGTCTCTCTCTCTATATATATCTATATATAATGGTGTGTCTCTCTCTCTATATATATATATATATATATATAATGGTGTGTCTCTCTCTCTATATATATCTATATATAATGGTGTGTCTCTCTCTCTATATATATCTATATATAATGGTGTGTCTCTCTCTCTATATATATCTATATATAATGGTGTGTCTCTCTCTCTATATATATCTATATATAATGGTGTGTCTCTCTCTCTATATATATCTATATATAATGGTGTGTCTCTCTCTCTATATATATCTATATATAATGGTGTGTCTCTCTCTCTATATATATCTATATATAATGGTGTGTCTCTCTCTCTATATATATCTATATATAATGGTGTGTCTCTCTCTCTATATATATCTATATATAATGGTGTGTCTCTCTCTCTATATATATCTATATATAATGGTGTGTCTCTCTCTCTATATATATCTATATATAATGGTGTGTCTCTCTCTCTATATATATCTATATATAATGGTGTGTCTCTCTCTCTATATATATCTATATATAATGGTGTGTCTCTCTCTCTATATATATCTATATATAATGGTGTGTCTCTCTCTCTATATATATCTATATATAATGGTGTGTCTCTCTCTCTATATATATCTATATATAATGGTGTGTCTCTCTCTCTATATATATCTATATATAATGGTGTGTCTCTCTCTCTATATATATCTATATATAATGGTGTGTCTCTCTCTCTATATATATCTATATATAATGGTGTGTCTCTCTCTCTATATATATCTATATATAATGGTGTGTCTCTCTCTCTATATATATCTATATATAATGGTGTGTCTCTCTCTCTATATATATCTATATATAATGGTGTGTCTCTCTCTCTATATATATCTATATATAATGGTGTGTCTCTCTCTCTATATATATCTATATATAATGGTGTGTCTCTCTCTCTATATATATCTATATATAATGGTGTGTCTCTCTCTCTATATATATCTATATATAATGGTGTGTCTCTCTCTCTATATATATCTATATATAATGGTGTGTCTCTCTCTCTATATATATATATATATATAATGGTGTGTCTCTCTCTCTATATATATCTATATATAATGGTGTGTCTCTCTCTCTATATATATATATATATAATGGTGTGTCTCTCTCTCTATATATATCTATATATAATGGTGTGTCTCTCTCTCTATATATATATATATATAATGGTGTGTCTCTCTCTCTCTATATATATATATATAATGGTGTGTCTCTCTCTCTCTCTATATATATATATATAATGGTGTGTCTCTCTCTCTCTATATATATATATATAATGGTGTGTCTCTCTCTCTCTATATATATATATATATAATGGTGTGTCTCTCTCTCTATATATATATATATATATATATATATATAATGGTGTGTCTCTCTCTCTCTATATATATCTATATATAATGGTGTGTCTCTCTCTCTATATATATATATATATAATGGTGTGTCTCTCTCTCTATATATATCTATATATAATGGTGTGTCTCTCTCTCTATATATATCTATATATAATGGTGTGTCTCTCTCTCTATATATATCTATATATAATGGTGTGTCTCTCTCTCTATATATATCTATATATAATGGTGTGTCTCTCTCTCTATATATATCTATATATAATGGTGTGTCTCTCTCTCTATATATATATATATATAATGGTGTGTCTCTCTCTCTCTATATATATCTATATATAATGGTGTGTCTCTCTCTCTATATATATATATATATAATGGTGTGTCTCTCTCTCTCTATATATATCTATATATAATGGTGTGTCTCTCTCTCTATATATATATATATATAATGGTGTGTCTCTCTCTCTATATATATCTATATATAATGGTGTGTCTCTCTCTCTATATATATCTATATATAATGGTGTGTCTCTCTCTCTATATATATCTATATATAATGGTGTGTCTCTCCCTCTATATATATCTATATATAATGGTGTGTCTCTCTCTCTATATATATATATATATAATGGTGTGTCTCTCTCTCTCTATATATATCTATATATAATGGTGTGTCTCTCTCTCTATATATATATATATATATAATGGTGTGTCTCTCTCTCTCTTATATATATATATATAATGGTGTGTCTCTCTCTCTCTATATATATCTATATATAATGGTGTGTCTCTCTCTCTATATATATATATATATAATGGTGTGTCTCTCTCTCTCTATATATATCTATATATAATGGTGTGTCTCTCTCTCTCTATATATATCTATATATAATGGTGTGTCTCTCTCTCTCTATATATATCTATATATAATGGTGTGTCTCTCTCTCTATATATATCTTTATATAATGGTGTGTCTCTCTCTCTCTATATATATCTATATATAATGGTGTGTCTCTCTCTCTCTATATATATCTATATATAATGGTGTGTCTCTCTCTCTATATATATATATATAATGGTGTGTCTCTCTCTCTCTATATATATATATATATAATGGTGTGTCTCTCTCTCTATATATATATATATATAATGGTGTGTCTCTCTCTCTCTATATATATCTATATATAATGGTGTGTCTCTCTCTCTCTATATATATCTATATATAATGGTGTGTCTCTCTCTCTCTATATATATCTATATATAATGGTGTGTCTCTCTCTCTCTATATATATATATATATAATGGTGTGTCTCTCTCTCTCTATATATATCTATATATAATGGTGTGTCTCTCTCTCTCTATATATATCTATATATAATGGTGTGTCTCTCTCTCTATATATATATATATATAACGGTGTGTCTCTCTCTCTCTATATATATATATATATAATGGTGTGTCTCTCTCTCTATATATATATATATATAATGGTGTGTCTCTCTCTCTCTATATATATATATATATAATGGTGTGTCTCTCTCTCTATATATATATATATATATAATGGTGTGTCTCTCTCTCTATATATATATATATATAATGGTGTGTCTCTCTCTCTATATATATATATATATAATGGTGTGTCTCTCTCTCTCTATATATATATATATATAATGGTGTGTCTCTCTCTCTCTATATATATATATATATATATAATGGTGTGTCTCTCTCTCTATATATATATCTATATATAATGGTGTGTCTCTCTCTCTCTATATATATCTATATATAATGGTGTGTCTCTCTCTCTATATATATATATATATAATGGTGTGTCTCTCTCTCTCTCTATATATATATATATAATGGTGTGTCTCTCTCTCTTATATATATATATATATAATGGTGTGTCTCTCTCTCTCTATATATATATATATATAATGGTGTGTCTCTCTCTCTATATATATATATATATAATGGTGTGTCTCTCTCTCTATATATATATATATATAATGGTGTGTCTCTCTCTCTATATATATATATATATAATGGTGTGTCTCTCTCTCTATATATATATATATATAATGGTGTGTCTCTCTCTCTATATATATATATATATAATGGTGTGTCTCTCTCTCTCTATATATATATATATATAATGGTGTGTCTCTCTCTCTCTATATATATATATATAATGGTGTGTCTCTCTCTCTATATATATATCTATATATAATGGTGTGTCTCTCTCTCTCTATATATATATATATATATAATGGTGTGTCTCTCTCTCTCTATATATATATATATATAATGGTGTGTCTCTCTCTCTATATATATATATATATAATGGTGTGTCTCTCTCTCTATATATATATATATATAATGGTGTGTCTCTCTCTCTCTATATATATATATATAATGGTGTGTCTCTCTCTCTTTATATATATATATAATGGTGTGTCTCTCTCTCTATATATATATATATATAATGGTGTGTCTCTCTCTCTATATATATATATATATAATGGTGTGTCTCTCTCTCTATATATATATATATATAATGGTGTGTCTCTCTCTCTATATATATATATATATAATGGTGTGTCTCTCTCTCTATATATATATATAATGGTGTGTCTCTCTCTCTCTATATATATATATAATGGTGTGTCTCTCTCTCTATATATATATATATATAATGGTGTGTCTCTCTCTCTATATATATATATATATAATGGTGTGTCTCTCTCTCTATATATATATATAATGGTGTGTCTCTCTCTCTCTATATATATATATATATAATGGTGTGTCTCTCTCTCTATATATATATATATATAATGGTGTGTCTCTCTCTCTATATATATATATATATAATGGTGTGTCTCTCTCTCTCTATATATATATATATATAATGGTGTGTCTCTCTCTCTATATATATATATATATAATGGTGTGTCTCTCTCTCTCTATATATATATATAATGGTGTGTCTCTCTCTCTATATATATATATATATAATGGTGTGTCTCTCTCTCTATATATATATATATATAATGGTGTGTCTCTCTCTCTATATATATATATATATAATGGTGTGTCTCTCTCTCTCTATATATATATATATATAATGGTGTGTCTCTCTCTCTATATATATATATATATAATGGTGTGTCTCTCTCTCTCTATATATATATATATAATGGTGTGTCTCTCTCTCTCTATATATATATATATATAATGGTGTGTCTCTCTCTCTATATATATATATATATAATGGTGTGTCTCTCTCTCTCTATATATATATATAATGGTGTGTCTCTCTCTCTATATATATATATATATAATGGTGTGTCTCTCTCTCTATATATATATATAATGGTGTGTCTCTCTCTCTCTATATATATATATATATAATGGTGTGTCTCTCTCTCTATATATATATATATATAATGGTGTGTCTCTCTCTCTATATATATATATATATAATGGTGTGTCTCTCTCTCTCTATATATATATATATATAATGGTGTGTCTCTCTCTCTATATATATATATATATAATGGTGTGTCTCTCTCTCTCTATATATATATATAATGGTGTGTCTCTCTCTCTATATATATATATATATAATGGTGTGTCTCTCTCTCTATATATATATATATATAATGGTGTGTCTCTCTCTCTATATATATATATATATAATGGTGTGTCTCTCTCTCTCTTATATATATATATATATAATGGTGTGTCTCTCTCTCTATATATATATATATATAATGGTGTGTCTCTCTCTCTCTATATATATATATATAATGGTGTGTCTCTCTCTCTCTATATATATATATATATAATGGTGTGTCTCTCTCTCTATATATATATATATATAATGGTGTGTCTCTCTCTCTCTATATATATATATAATGGTGTGTCTCTCTCTCTATATATATATAATGGTGTGTCTCTCTCTCTATATATATATATATATAATGGTGTGTCTCTCTCTCTATATATATATATATATAATGGTGTGTCTCTCTCTCTATATATATATATATATAATGGTGTGTCTCTCTCTCTATATATATATATATATAATGGTGTGTCTCTCTCTCTCTATATATATATATATAATGGTGTGTCTCTCTCTCTATATATATATATATATAATGGTGTGTCTCTCTCTCTATATATATATATAATGGTGTGTCTCTCTCTCTCTATATATATATATAATGGTGTGTCTCTCTCTCTATATATATATATATATAATGGTGTGTCTCTCTCTCTATATATATATATATATAATGGTGTGTCTCTCTCTCTATATATATATATAATGGTGTGTCTCTCTCTCTATATATATATATATAATGGTGTGTCTCTCTCTCTATATATATATATATATAATGGTGTGTCTCTCTCTCTATATATATATATAATGGTGTGTCTCTCTCTCTCTATATATATATATAATGGTGTGTCTCTCTCTCTATATATATATATATACAATGGTGTGTCTCTCTCTCTATATATATATATAATGGTGTGTCTCTCTCTCTATATATATATATATATAATGGTGTGTCTCTCTCTCTATATATATATATATATAATGGTGTGTCTCTCTCTCTATATATATATATATATATAATGGTGTGTCTCTCTCTCTCTATATATATATATATAATGGTGTGTCTCTCTCTCTCTATATATATCTATATATAATGGTGTGTCTCTCTCTCTATATATATCTATATATAATGGTGTGTCTCTCTCTCTATATATATCTATATATAATGGTGTGTCTCTCTCTCTATATATATCTATATATAATGGTGTGTCTCTCTCTCTATATATATATATATATAATGGTGTGTCTCTCTCTCTCTATATATATCTATATATAATGGTGTGTCTCTCTCTCTCTATATATATATATATATAATGGTGTGTCTCTCTCTCTCTATATATATCTATATATAATGGTGTGTCTCTCTCTCTATATATATATATATATAATGGTGTGTCTCTCTCTCTATATATATCTATATATAATGGTGTGTCTCTCTCTCTATATATATCTATATATAATGGTGTGTCTCTCTCTCTATATATATCTATATATAATGGTGTGTCTCTCCCTCTATATATATCTATATATAATGGTGTGTCTCTCTCTCTATATATATATATATATAATGGTGTGTCTCTCTCTCTCTATATATATCTATATATAATGGTGTGTCTCTCTCTCTATATATATATATATATATAATGGTGTGTCTCTCTCTCTCTATATATATATATATAATGGTGTGTCTCTCTCTCTCTATATATATCTATATATAATGGTGTGTCTCTCTCTCTATATATATATATATATAATGGTGTGTCTCTCTCTCTCTATATATATCTATATATAATGGTGTGTCTCTCTCTCTCTATATATATCTATATATAATGGTGTGTCTCTCTCTCTCTATATATATCTATATATAATGGTGTGTCTCTCTCTCTATATATATCTTTATATAATGGTGTGTCTCTCTCTCTCTATATATATCTATATATAATGGTGTGTCTCTCTCTCTCTATATATATCTATATATAATGGTGTGTCTCTCTCTCTATATATATATATATAATGGTGTGTCTCTCTCTCTCTATATATATATATATATAATGGTGTGTCTCTCTCTCTATATATATATATATATAATGGTGTGTCTCTCTCTCTCTATATATATCTATATATAATGGTGTGTCTCTCTCTCTCTATATATATCTATATATAATGGTGTGTCTCTCTCTCTCTATATATATCTATATATAATGGTGTGTCTCTCTCTCTATATATATATATATATAATGGTGTGTCTCTCTCTCTCTATATATATCTATATATAATGGTGTGTCTCTCTCTCTCTATATATATCTATATATAATGGTGTGTCTCTCTCTCTATATATATATATATATAACGGTGTGTCTCTCTCTCTCTATATATATATATATATAATGGTGTGTCTCTCTCTCTATATATATATATATATAATGGTGTGTCTCTCTCTCTCTATATATATATATATATAATGGTGTGTCTCTCTCTCTATATATATATATATATATAATGGTGTGTCTCTCTCTCTATATATATATATATATAATGGTGTGTCTCTCTCTCTATATATATATATATATAATGGTGTGTCTCTCTCTCTCTATATATATATATATATAATGGTGTGTCTCTCTCTCTCTATATATATATATATATAATGGTGTGTCTCTCTCTCTATATATATATCTATATATAATGGTGTGTCTCTCTCTCTCTATATATATCTATATATAATGGTGTGTCTCTCTCTCTATATATATATATATATATAATGGTGTGTCTCTCTCTCTCTCTATATATATATATATAATGGTGTGTCTCTCTCTCTATATATATATATATATAATGGTGTGTCTCTCTCTCTCTTATATATATATATATATAATGGTGTGTCTCTCTCTCTATATATATATATATATAATGGTGTGTCTCTCTCTCTATATATATATATATATAATGGTGTGTCTCTCTCTCTATATATATATATATATAATGGTGTGTCTCTCTCTCTATATATATATATATATAATGGTGTGTCTCTCTCTCTATATATATATATATATAATGGTGTGTCTCTCTCTCTCTATATATATATATATATAATGGTGTGTCTCTCTCTCTCTATATATATATATATAATGGTGTGTCTCTCTCTCTATATATATATCTATATATAATGGTGTGTCTCTCTCTCTCTATATATATATATATATATAATGGTGTGTCTCTCTCTCTCTACATATATATATATATAATGGTGTGTCTCTCTCTCTATATATATATATATATAATGGTGTGTCTCTCTCTCTATATATATATATATATAATGGTGTGTCTCTCTCTCTCTATATATATATATATAATGGTGTGTCTCTCTCTCTTTATATATATATATAATGGTGTGTCTCTCTCTCTATATATATATATATATAATGGTGTGTCTCTCTCTCTATATATATATATATATAATGGTGTGTCTCTCTCTCTATATATATATATATATAATGGTGTGTCTCTCTCTCTATATATATATATATATAATGGTGTGTCTCTCTCTCTCTATATATATATATAATGGTGTGTCTCTCTCTCTCTCTATATATATATATAATGGTGTGTCTCTCTCTCTATATATATATATATATAATGGTGTGTCTCTCTCTCTATATATATATATATATAATGGTGTGTCTCTCTCTCTATATATATATATAATGGTGTGTCTCTCTCTCTCTATATATATATATATATAATGGTGTGTCTCTCTCTCTATATATATATATATATAATGGTGTGTCTCTCTCTCTATATATATATATATATAATGGTGTGTCTCTCTCTCTCTATATATATATATATATAATGGTGTGTCTCTCTCTCTATATATATATATATATAATGGTGTGTCTCTCTCTCTCTATATATATATATAATGGTGTGTCTCTCTCTCTATATATATATATATATAATGGTGTGTCTCTCTCTCTCATATATATATATATATAATGGTGTGTCTCTCTCTCTATATATATATATATATAATGGTGTGTCTCTCTCTCTCTCTATATATATATATATATAATGGTGTGTCTCTCTCTCTATATATATATATATATAATGGTGTGTCTCTCTCTCTCTATATATATATATATAATGGTGTGTCTCTCTCTCTCTATATATATATATATATAATGGTGTGTCTCTCTCTCTATATATATATATATATAATGGTGTGTCTCTCTCTCTCTATATATATATATAATGGTGTGTCTCTCTCTCTATATATATATAATGGTGTGTCTCTCTCTCTATATATATATATATATAATGGTGTGTCTCTCTCTCTATATATATATATATATAATGGTGTGTCTCTCTCTCTATATATATATATATATAATGGTGTGTCTCTCTCTCTATATATATATATATATAATGGTGTGTCTCTCTCTCTCTATATATATATATATAATGGTGTGTCTCTCTCTCTATATATATATATATATAATGGTGTGTCTCTCTCTCTATATATATATATAATGGTGTGTCTCTCTCTCTCTATATATATATATAATGGTGTGTCTCTCTCTCTATATATATATATATATAATGGTGTGTCTCTCTCTCTATATATATATATATATAATGGTGTGTCTCTCTCTCTATATATATATATAATGGTGTGTCTCTCTCTCTATATATATATATATAATGGTGTGTCTCTCTCTCTATATATATATATATATAATGGTGTGTCTCTCTCTCTCTATATATATATATAATGGTGTGTCTCTCTCTCTCTATATATATATATAATGGTGTGTCTCTCTCTCTATATATATATATATACAATGGTGTGTCTCTCTCTCTATATATATATATAATGGTGTGTCTCTCTCTCTATATATATATATATATAATGGTGTGTCTCTCTCTCTATATATATATATATATAATGGTGTGTCTCTCTCTCTATATATATATATATATAATGGTGTGTCTCTCTCTCTATATATATATATATATAATGGTGTGTCTCTCTCTCTTATATATATATATATATAATGGTGTGTCTCTCTCTCTCTATATATATATATATAATGGTGTGTCTCTCTCTCTCTATATATATATATATAATGGTGTGTCTCTCTCTCTATATATATATATAATGGTGTGTCTCTCTCTCTCTATATATATATATAATGGTGTGTCTCTCTCTCTATATATATATATATAATGGTGTGTCTCTCTCTCTATATATATATATATATAATGGTGTGTCTCTCTCTCTATATATATATATAATGGTGTGTCTCTCTCTCTCTATATATATATATAATGGTGTGTCTCTCTCTCTATATATATATATATATAATGGTGTGTCTCTCTCTCTCTATATATATATATAATGGTGTGTCTCTCTCTCTCTCTATATATATATATAATGGTGTGTCTCTCTCTCTATATATATATATATATAATGGTGTGTCTCTCTCTCTATATATATATATAATGGTGTGTCTCTCTCTCTCTATATATATATATATATAATGGTGTGTCTCTCTCTCTATATATATATATAATGGTGTGTCTCTCTCTCTCTCATATATATATATAATGGTGTGTCTCTCTCTCTATATATATATATATATAATGGTGTGTCTCTCTCTCTATATATATATATATATAATGGTGTGTCTCTCTCTCTATATATATATATATATAATGGTGTGTCTCTCTCTCTATATATATATATATAATGGTGTGTCTCTCTCTCTATATATATATATATATAATGGTGTGTCTCTCTCTCTATATATATATATATATAATGGTGTGTCTCTCTCTCTATATATATCTATATATAATGGTGTGTCTCTCTCTCTATATATATATATATAATGGTGTGTCTCTCTCTCTATATATATATATATATAATGGTGTGTCTCTCTCTCTATATATATATATATATAATGGTGTGTCTCTCTCTCTCTATATATATATATAATGGTGTGTCTCTCTCTCTCTATATATATATATATAATGGTGTGTCTCTCTCTCTATATATATATATATATAATGGTGTGTCTCTCTCTCTATATATATATATATATAATGGTGTGTCTCTCTCTCTATATATATATATATATAATGGTGTGTCTCTCTCTCTCTATATATATATATATAATGGTGTGTCTCTCTCTCTATATATATATATATATAATGGTGTGTCTCTCTCTCTCTATATATATATATAATGGTGTGTCTCTCTCTCTATATATATATATATATAATGGTGTGTCTCTCTCTCTATATATATATATATATAATGGTGTGTCTCTCTCTCTATATATATATATATATAATGGTGTGTCTCTCTCTCTTATATATATATATATATAATGGTGTGTCTCTCTCTCTATATATATATATATATAATGGTGTGTCTCTCTCTCTTATATATATATATATATAATGGTGTGTCTCTCTCTCTCTATATATATATATATATAATGGTGTGTCTCTCTCTCTATATATATATATATATAATGGTGTGTCTCTCTCTCTCTATATATATATATAATGGTGTGTCTCTCTCTCTATATATATATATATATAATGGTGTGTCTCTCTCTCTATATATATATATATATAATGGTGTGTCTCTCTCTCTCTCTATATATATATATATAATGGTGTGTCTCTCTCTCTATATATATATATATATAATGGTGTGTCTCTCTCTCTATATATATATATATATAATGGTGTGTCTCTCTCTCTATATATATATATATATAATGGTGTGTCTCTCTCTCTATATATATATATAATGGTGTGTCTCTCTCTCTCTCTATATATATATATAATGGTGTGTCTCTCTCTCTATATATATATATATAATGGTGTGTCTCTCTCTCTATATATATATATATATAATGGTGTGTCTCTCTCTCTATATATATATATAATGGTGTGTCTCTCTCTCTATATATATATATAATGGTGTGTCTCTCTCTCTATATATATATATATATAATGGTGTGTCTCTCTCTCTATATATATATATAATGGTGTGTCTCTCTCTCTCTCTATATATATATATAATGGTGTGTCTCTCTCTCTATATATATATATAATGGTGTGTCTCTCTCTCTATATATATATATATATAATGGTGTGTCTCTCTCTCTATATATATATATATATAATGGTGTGTCTCTCTCTCTATATATATATATATATAATGGTGTGTCTCTCTCTCTATATATATATATATATAATGGTGTGTCTCTCTCTCTATATATATATATATATAATGGTGTGTCTCTCTCTCTATATATATATATATATAATGGTGTGTCTCTCTCTCTATATATATATATATATAATGGTGTGTCTCTCTCTCTATATATATATATAATGGTGTGTCTCTCTCTCTCTATATATATATATAATGGTGTGTCTCTCTCTCTATATATATATATATATAATGGTGTGTCTCTCTCTCTATATATATATATATATAATGGTGTGTCTCTCTCTCTATATATATATATAATGGTGTGTCTCTCTCTCTCTCTATATATATATATAATGGTGTGTCTCTCTCTCTATATATATATATATATAATGGTGTGTCTCTCTCTCTATATATATATATAATGGTGTGTCTCTCTCTCTCTATATATATATATAATGGTGTGTCTCTCTCTATATATATATATATATATAATGGTGTGTCTCTCTCTCTATATATATATATAATGGTGTGTCTCTCTCTCTCTATATATATATATATATATAATGGTGTGTCTCTCTCTCTATATATATATATAATGGTGTGTCTCTCTCTCTCTATATATATATATAATGGTGTGTCTCTCTCTCTATATATATATATATATAATGGTGTGTCTCTCTCTCTATATATATATATATATAATGGTGTGTCTCTCTCTCTATATATATATATATATAATGGTGTGTCTCTCTCTCTATATATATATATATATAATGGTGTGTCTCTCTCTCTATATATATATATATATAATGGTGTGTCTCTCTCTCTATATATATATATATATAATGGTGTGTCTCTCTCTCTATATATATATATATATAATGGTGTGTCTCTCTCTCTCTATATATATATATATAATGGTGTGTCTCTCTCTCTATATATATATATATATAATGGTGTGTCTCTCTCTCTATATATATATATATATAATGGTGTGTCTCTCTCTCTATATATATATATAATGGTGTGTCTCTCTCTCTCTATATATATATATAATGGTGTGTCTCTCTCTCTCTATATATATATATATAATGGTGTGTCTCTCTCTCTCTATATATATATATATATAATGGTGTGTCTCTCTCTCTATATATATATATAATGGTGTGTCTCTCTCTCTCTATATATATATATAATGGTGTGTCTCTCTCTCTATATATATATATATATAATGGTGTGTCTCTCTCTCTATATATATATATAATGGTGTGTCTCTCTCTCTCTATATATATATATAATGGTGTGTCTCTCTCTCTATATATATATATATATAATGGTGTGTCTCTCTCTCTATATATATATATATATAATGGTGTGTCTCTCTCTCTATATATATATATATATAATGGTGTGTCTCTCTCTCTATATATATATATATATAATGGTGTGTCTCTCTCTCTATATATATATATATATAATGGTGTGTCTCTCTCTCTATATATATATATAATGGTGTGTCTCTCTCTCTCTCTATATATATATATAATGGTGTGTCTCTCTCTCTCTATATATATATATATATAATGGTGTGTCTCTCTCTCTATATATATATATATATAATGGTGTGTCTCTCTCTCTATATATATATATAATGGTGTGTCTCTCTCTCTATATATATATATAATGGTGTGTCTCTCTCTCTATATATATATATATATAATGGTGTGTCTCTCTCTCTATATATATATATAATGGTGTGTCTCTCTCTCTCTCTATATATATATAATGGTGTGTCTCTCTCTCTATATATATATATATATAATGGTGTGTCTCTCTCTCTATATATATATATAATGGTGTGTCTCTCTCTCTATATATATATATATATAATGGTGTGTCTCTCTCTCTATATATATATATATATAATGGTGTGTCTCTCTCTCTATATATATATATATATAATGGTGTGTCTCTCTCTCTATATATATATATATATAATGGTGTGTCTCTCTCTCTATATATATATATATATAATGGTGTGTCTCTCTCTCTATATATATATATATATAATGGTGTGTCTCTCTCTCTATATATATATATATATAATGGTGTGTCTCTCTCTCTATATATATATATAATGGTGTGTCTCTCTCTCTCTATATATATATATAATGGTGTGTCTCTCTCTCTATATATATATATATATAATGGTGTGTCTCTCTCTCTATATATATATATATATAATGGTGTGTCTCTCTCTCTATATATATATATAATGGTGTGTCTCTCTCTCTCTATATATATATATAATGGTGTGTCTCTCTCTCTCTATATATATATATATAATGGTGTGTCTCTCTCTCTATATATATATATAATGGTGTGTCTCTCTCTCTCTATATATATATATAATGGTGTGTCTCTCTCTATATATATATATATATATAATGGTGTGTCTCTCTCTCTATATATATATATAATGGTGTGTCTCTCTCTCTCTATATATATATATATATATAATGGTGTGTCTCTCTCTCTATATATATATATAATGGTGTGTCTCTCTCTCTCTATATATATATATAATGGTGTGTCTCTCTCTCTATATATATATATATATAATGGTGTGTCTCTCTCTCTATATATATATATATATAATGGTGTGTCTCTCTCTCTATATATATATATATATAATGGTGTGTCTCTCTCTCTATATATATATATATATAATGGTGTGTCTCTCTCTCTATATATATATATATATAATGGTGTGTCTCTCTCTCTATATATATATATATATAATGGTGTGTCTCTCTCTCTATATATATATATATATAATGGTGTGTCTCTCTCTCTCTATATATATATATATAATGGTGTGTCTCTCTCTCTATATATATATATATATAATGGTGTGTCTCTCTCTCTATATACAGTGGGGAGAACAAGTATTTGATACACTGCCGATTTTGCAGGTTTTCCTACTTACAAAGCATGTAGAGGTCTGTAATTTTTATCATAGGTACACTTCAACTGTGAGAGACGGAATCTAAAACAAAAATCCAGAAAATCACATTGTATGATTTTTAAATAATTAATTTGCATTTTATTGCATGACATAAGTATTTGATCACCTACCAACCAGTAAGAATTCCGGCTCTCACAGACCTGTTAGTTTTTCTTTAAGAAGCCCTCCTGTTCTCCACTCATTACCTGTATTAACTGCACCTGTTTGAACTCGTTACCTGTATAAAAGACACCTGTCCACACACAATCAAACAGATTCCAACCTCTCCACAATGGCCAAGACCAGAGAGCTGTGTAAGGACATCAGGGATAAAATTGTAGACCTGCACAAGGCTGGGATGGGCTACAGGACAATAGGCAAGCAGCTTGGTGAGAAGGAAACAACTGTTGGCGCAATTATTAGAAAATGGAAGAAGTTCAAGATGACGGTCAATCACCCTCGGTCTGGGGCTCCATGCAAGATTTCACCTCGTGGGGCATCAATGATCATGAGGAAGGTGAGGGATCAGCCCAGAACTACACGGCAGGACCTGGTCAATGACCTGAAGAGAGCTGGGACCACAGTCTCAAAGAAAACCATTAGTAACACACTACGCCGTCATGGATGAAAATCCTGCAGCGCACGCAAGGTCCCCCTGCTCAAGCCAGCGCATGTCCAGGCCCGTCTGAAGTTTGCCAATGACCATCTGGATGATCCAGAGGAGGAATGGGAGAAGGTCATGTGGTCTGATGAGACAAAAATAGAGCTTTTTGGTCTAACTCCACTCGCCGTGTTTGGAGGAAGAAGAAGTATGAGTACAACCCCAAGAACACCATCCCAACCGTGAAGCATGGAGGTGGAAACATCATTCTTTGGGGATGCTTTTCTGCAAAGGGGACAGGACGACTGCACCGTATTGAGGGGAGGATGGATGGGGCCATGTATCGCGAGATCTTGGCCAACAACCTCCTTCCCTCAGTAAGAGCATTGAAGATGGGTCGTGGCTGGGTCTTCCAGCATGACAACGACACGAAGCACACAGCCATGGCAACTAAGGAGTGGCTCCGTAAGAAGCATCTCAAGGTCCTGGAGTGGCCTAGCCAGTCTCCAGACCTGAACCCAATAGAAAATCTTTGGAGGGAGCTGAAAGTCCGTATTGCCCAGCGACAGCCCCGAAACCTGAAGGATCTGGAGAAGATCTGTAGGGAGGAGTGGGCCAAAATCCCTGCTGCAGTGTGTGCAAACCTAGTCAAGAACTACAGGAAACGTATGATCTCTGTAATTGCAAACAAAGGTTTCTGTACCAAATATTAAGTTCTGCTTTTCTGATGTATCAAATACTTATGTCATGCAATAAAATGCAAATTAATTACTTAAAAATCATACAATGTGATTTTCTGGATTTTTGTTTTAGATTCCGTCTCTCATAGTTGAAGTGTACCTATGATAAAAATTACAGACCTCTACATGCTTTGTAAGTAGGAAAACCTGCAAAATCGGCAGTGTATCAAATACTTGTTCTCCCCACTGTATATATATATATAATGGTGTGTCTCTCTCTCTATATATATATATAATGGTGTGTCTCTCTCTCTCTATATATATATATAATGGTGTGTCTCTCTCTCTATATATATATATATATAATGGTGTGTCTCTCTCTCTCTATATATATATATATATAATGGTGTGTCTCTCTCTCTATATATATATATAATGGTGTGTCTCTCTCTCTCTATATATATATATAATGGTGTGTCTCTCTCTCTATATATATATATATATAATGGTGTGTCTCTCTCTCTATATATATATATAATGGTGTGTCTCTCTCTCTCTATATATATATATAATGGTGTGTCTCTCTCTCTATATATATATATATATAATGGTGTGTCTCTCTCTCTATATATATATATATATAATGGTGTGTCTCTCTCTCTCTATATATATATATATAATGGTGTGTCTCTCTCTCTATATATATATATATATAATGGTGTGTCTCTCTCTATATATATATATATATATAATGGTGTGTCTCTCTCTCTCTATATATATATATATATAATGGTGTGTCTCTCTCTCTCTATATATATATATATATAATGGTGTGTCTCTCTCTCTCTATATATATATATATATAATGGTGTGTCTCTCTCTCTATATATATATATATATAATGGTGTGTCTCTCTCTCTCTATATATATATATATAATGGTGTGTCTCTCTCTCTATATATATATATATATAATGGTGTGTCTCTCTCTCTATATATATATATATATAATGGTGTGTCTCTCTCTCTATATATATATATATATAATGGTGTGTCTCTCTCTCTATATATATATATAATGGTGTGTCTCTCTCTCTCTATATATATATATAATGGTGTGTCTCTCTCTCTATATATATATATATATAATGGTGTGTCTCTCTCTCTATATATATATATAATGGTGTGTCTCTCTCTCTATATATATATATATATATAATGGTGTGTCTCTCTCTCTATATATATATATAATGGTGTGTCTCTCTCTCTCTATATATATATATAATGGTGTGTCTCTCTCTCTATATATATATATATATAATGGTGTGTCTCTCTCTCTATATATATATATATATATAATGGTGTGTCTCTCTCTCTATATATATATATATATAATGGTGTGTCTCTCTCTCTATATATATATATATATATATAATGGTGTGTCTCTCTCTCTATATATATATATATATAATGGTGTGTCTCTCTCTCTATATATATATATATATATATAATGGTGTGTCTCTCTCTCTATATATATATATATATAATGGTGTGTCTCTCTCTCTATATATATATATATATAATGGTGTGTCTCTCTCTCTATATATATATATATATAATGGTGTGTCTCTCTCTCTATATATATATATATATAATGGTGTGTCTCTCTCTCTCTATATATATATATAATGGTGTGTCTCTCTCTCTATATATATATATATATAATGGTGTGTCTCTCTCTCTATATATATATATATATAATGGTGTGTCTCTCTCTCTATATATATATATATATAATGGTGTGTCTCTCTCTCTATATATATATATAATGGTGTGTCTCTCTCTCTCTATATATATATATATATAATGGTGTGTCTCTCTCTCTATATATATATATATATATAATGGTGTGTCTCTCTCTCTATATATATATATATATAATGGTGTGTCTCTCTCTCTCTATATATATATATATATAATGGTGTGTCTCTCTCTCTATATATATATATATATAATGGTGTGTCTCTCTCTCTATATATATATATATATAATGGTGTGTCTCTCTCTCTATATATATATATATATAATGGTGTGTCTCTCTCTCTATATATATATATAATGGTGTGTCTCTCTCTCTCTCATATATATATATAATGGTGTGTCTCTCTCTCTATATATATATATATATAATGGTGTGTCTCTCTCTCTATATATATATATATATAATGGTGTGTCTCTCTCTCTCTATATATATATATAATGGTGTGTCTCTCTCTCTCTATATATATATATAATGGTGTGTCTCTCTCTCTATATATATATATATATAATGGTGTGTCTCTCTCTCTATATATATATATAATGGTGTGTCTCTCTCTCTCTCTATATATATATAATGGTGTGTCTCTCTCTCTATATATATATATATATAATGGTGTGTCTCTCTCTCTATATATATATATAATGGTGTGTCTCTCTCTCTATATATATATATATATATAATGGTGTGTCTCTCTCTCTATATATATATATAATGGTGTGTCTCTCTCTCTCTATATATATATATAATGGTGTGTCTCTCTCTCTATATATATATATATATAATGGTGTGTCTCTCTCTCTATATATATATATATATAATGGTGTGTCTCTCTCTCTATATATATATATATATAATGGTGTGTCTCTCTCTCTATATATATATATATATAATGGTGTGTCTCTCTCTCTATATATATATATATATAATGGTGTGTCTCTCTCTCTATATATATATATATATATATAATGGTGTGTCTCTCTCTCTATATATATATATATATAATGGTGTGTCTCTCTCTCTATATATATATATATATAATGGTGTGTCTCTCTCTCTATATATATATATATATAATGGTGTGTCTCTCTCTCTATATATATATATATATAATGGTGTGTCTCTCTCTCTCTATATATATATATAATGGTGTGTCTCTCTCTCTATATATATATATATATAATGGTGTGTCTCTCTCTCTCTATATATATATATATATAATGGTGTGTCTCTCTCTCTATATATATATATATATAATGGTGTGTCTCTCTCTCTATATATATATATAATGGTGTGTCTCTCTCTCTATATATATATATATATAATGGTGTGTCTCTCTCTCTATATATATATATATATATAATGGTGTGTCTCTCTCTCTATATATATATATATATAATGGTGTGTCTCTCTCTCTATATATATATATATATAATGGTGTGTCTCTCTCTCTATATATATATATATATAATGGTGTGTCTCTCTCTCTATATATATATATATATAATGGTGTGTCTCTCTCTCTATATATATATATATATAATGGTGTGTCTCTCTCTCTATATATATATATAATGGTGTGTCTCTCTCTCTCTATATATATATATAATGGTGTGTCTCTCTCTCTATATATATATATATATAATGGTGTGTCTCTCTCTCTATATATATATATATATAATGGTGTGTCTCTCTCTCTATATATATATATAATGGTGTGTCTCTCTCTCTCTATATATATATATAATGGTGTGTCTCTCTCTCTCTATATATATATATATATAATGGTGTGTCTCTCTCTCTATATATATATATAATGGTGTGTCTCTCTCTCTCTCTATATATATATAATGGTGTGTCTCTCTCTCTATATATATATATATATAATGGTGTGTCTCTCTCTCTATATATATATATAATGGTGTGTCTCTCTCTCTATATA
>NC_092091.1:82455499-82487999 GCF_045679555.1 Salvelinus alpinus | reverse complement strand
GAGAGATAGACCAGACCAGACCCATCTATATAGAGAGTTAGACCAGACCAGACCCATCTATATAGAGAGATAGACCAGACCCATCTACATAGAGAGTTAGACCAGACCAGACCCATCTATATAGAGAGATAGACCAGACCCATCTACATAGAGAGATAGACCAGACCAGACCCATCTATATAGAAAGATAGACCAGACCAGACCCATCTACATAGAGAGATAGACCAGACCAGACCCATCTATATAGAGAGATAGACCAGACCCATCTACATAGAGAGATAGACCAGACCAGAGACATAGACACTGAGTGCACAAAACATTAAGAACACCTTCCTAATACTGAGTTGCCCTCAGAACAGACTCAGTTCATCAGGACATGAACTCTACAAGGTGTTGAAAGTGTTCCACAGGGATGCTGGCCCATGTTGACTCCAATGCCTCCCACAGTTGTGTCAAGTTGGCTGGATGTCCTTTGGGTGGTGGACCATTCTTGATACCCACAGGAAACTGTTGAGGGTGAAAAACCCCAGCAGCGCTGCAGTTCTTGACACATTCTCGGTGTGCCTGGCACCTACTACCATACCTCGTTCAAAGGCACTTAAATCTGTTGTCTTGCCCAGTCACACATACACAATCGGTCTCTGTTGTCTCCTACACTTCATCTACACTGATTGAAGTGGATTTAACAGGTGACATCAATAAGGGATCACAGCTTTCACTTGGATTCAACTGGTCTTGGACAGAGCAGGTGTTCCTGATGTTGACGTTACTCCCTGTAGATAGAGTTATGCTATAAGCGTCACTTTCTCCTCCACAACTGTTGCACGTGGTGAATTACCACTTCCGCGGTGCGCTGTTTATTTCTGATACTTTTCTAAACCCATGTAGATGTCCAGAGAAAGCAGATATGCAATTTGTTGACATTACAACACCGTAAAGAATTGGATACACATTACCCTGAAGGATAATCTATATAAACATCAGTTGAAGTCCCTGCTTTGTGTTGTTTGTTTACAGAACTGTCAGAGGCCCTGATGTATTATTACATCACCAACATTCCAAAAACCTGGTCTCTCTCTCTCTCTCTCTCTCTCTCTCAAATTCAAATTCAAGCTGCTTTATTGGCATGAAAAACATTGTGTCAATATCGCCAAAGCAACAATGTATACAATATACATTGAAATAAAATTATAAACAATGACAAATAATAATATAGAATGGCAGTATAGATAATATATATATAATATAATAATATAGAATATACACTGCTCAAAAAAATAAAGGGAACACTTAAACAACACAATGTAACTCCAAGTCAATCACACTTCTGTGAAATCAAACTGTCCACTTAGGAAGCAACACTGATTGACAATAAATTTCACATGCTGTTGTGCAAATGGAATAGACAAAAGGTGGAAATTATAGGCAATTAGCAAGACACCCCCAAAAAAGGAGTGATTATGCAGGTGGTGACCACAGACAACTTCTCAGTTCCTATGCATCCTGGCTGATGTTTTGGTCACTTTTGAATGCTGGCGGTGCTCTCACTCTAGTGGTAGCATGAGACGGAGTCTACAACCCACACAAGTGGCTCAGGTAGTGCAGTTCATCCAGGATGGCACATCAATGCGAGCTGTGGCAAAAAGGTTTGCTGTGTCTGTCAGCGTAGTGTCCAGAGCATGGAGGCGCTACCAGGAGACAGGCCAGTACATCAGGAGACGTGGAGGAGGCCGTAGGAGGGCAACAACCCAGCAGCAGGACCGCTACCTCCGCCTTTGTGCAAGGAGGTGCACTGCCAGAGCCCTGCAAAATGACCTCCAGCAGGCCACATGTTGTTTAGGCCGAGGTATGTATAGTTTTTTGTGTGCTCTAGGGCAACGGTGTCTAGATGGAATTTGTGGTCCTGGCGACTGGACCTTTTTTGGAACACCATTATTTTGGTCTTACTGAGATTTACTGTCAGGGCCCAGGTCTGACAGAATCTGTGCAGAAGATCTAGGTGCTGCTGTAGGCCCTCCTTGGTTGGTGACAGAAGCACCAGATCATCAGCAAACAGTAGACATTTGACTTCGGATTCTAGTAGGGTGAGACCGGGTGCTGCTGACTGTTCTAGTGCCCGCGCCAATTCGTTGATATATATGTTGAAGAGGGTGGGGCTTTTTTTTTTTCTCTCTCTCTCTCTCTCTCTCTCTCTCTCTCTCTCTCTCTCTCTCTCTCTCTCTCTCTCTCTCTCTCTCTCTCTCTCTCTCTCTCTCTCTCTCTCTCTCTCTCTCTCTCTCTCTCTCTCTCTCTCTCTCTCTCTCTCTCTCTCTCTCTCTCTCTCTCTCTCTCTCTCTCTCTCTCTCTCTCTCTCTCTCTCTCTCTCTCTCTCTCTCGCTCTCTCTATCTCTCTCCTGCAGTGGACTAAAACCCACAACTACAGTCAATAATACACAAGCACACAGAATCACATATGTTCCTACTCTGACTCGGGATGTATACGTCTGTTTACTATTAATCACTTAACTACATCCTCCCTCCCACACACTGCTCTCAATCCCACACAAAGACATCCCACATGGCCAGAGATAGAGATAGCCCCCAGGATGGGACCTAATGTTCCCACACTCCCTCCCACGTTCCCAGGATGTCTCCCAGGGAGAGATACGGATCACTCCGGCCTGGAGGGAGAATTTCCAGTTTGGGAATTCTGTGTGAGATTCCACCCCCCCCCTCACCCATACACACATGCTTGTACAAAATCAGGCAGACAAACAGGCAGTCCTACAGGCAGACCATCAGTAAGACCAACAGGCAGACCAACAGGCAGACCAACAGGCAGACCAACAGGCAGACCAACAGTAAGACCAAAAGGCAGACCAACAGGCAGAACAACAGGCAGACCATCAGGCAGCCTAACAGGCAGACAAACAGGTCAGACCTAAAGGCAGACCAACAGTAAGACCAAAAGGCAGACCAACAGGCAGAACAACAGGCAGACCATCAGGCAGCCTAACAGGCAGACAAACAGGTCAGACCAACAGGCAGACCAACAGGCAGACCAACAGGCAGACCAACAGGCAGACCAACAGGCAGACCATCAGGCAGACCATCAGGCAGACCAACAGGCAGACCAACAGGCAGACCAACAGGCAGACCATCAGGCAGACCAACAGGCAGACCATCAGGCAGACCAACAGGCAGACCATCAGGCAGACCATCAGGCAGACCATCAGGCAGACCATCGGTAAGACCAACAGTAAGACTAACAGGCAGACCATCAGGCAGACCATCAGGCAGACCATCAGGCAGACCATCAGGCAGACTATCAGGCAGACCAACAGGCAGACCATCAGGCAGACCAACAGGCAGACCATCAGGCAGACCACCAGGCAGACCATCAGGCAGACCATCAGGCAGACCAACAGGCAGACCATCAGGCAGACCATCAGGCAGACCATCAGGCAGACCAACAGGCAGACCATCAGGCAGACCATCAGGCAGACCAACAGGCAGACCATCAGGCAGACCATCAGGCAGACCAACAGGCAGACCATCAGGCAGACCAACAGGCAGACCATCAGGCAGACCATCAGGCAGACCAACAGGCAGACCATCAGGCAGACCATCAGGCAGACCATCAGGCAGACCATCAGGCAGACCATCAGGCAGACCATCAGGCAGACCAACAGGCAGATGTATAAGACAGTGAATGGGACATTGTGGTCTTATCGCTCTAGATCAGGGATCATCAACTACTGTATATTCAGTCGAGGGATGATTTCTTCTAGAGCAGATGGTTAGGGGGCCGGAACATAATTACAAATCATTTGTAGACTTCAAATTGACCGCAAGAAGATATACAAATATAAAACGTAATCATTTATAACCTTGCTTACATTTGTATACGATCACGTCTCTCTATTATGCGTACTTGGGAACAAATTTCCAAAATTAAAATCACTTGGAGATCATTTCCTTTTTTTTTTTACATTATTTTATGTCCCACAATAAAACCTATTAATATATATATATATATATAGTGAACATGTAATTGAGCCCTGACCTCACTGCAGTGCATGATGGGGTTTCAGGAGGTCAGGGCATTCCACAGGGATGGTTAAGACATGAAGCTATCAGGAACATCTAATGTCCCAGCCCCTTCACTATGGGCAGGCAGGCATTTTGTCATTTCAGATTAGACTTTTATTCTTTGGCGTCTTGTAGGTCCCTGGTATAGTGCACTGTCTCTGTTTGCCATGAACAGTTACTTCTAATCAAATTACAAGTGTACAACACAGAGAGAATTTGGCCAAATAGACATTTAAAATGTTCTAACCTATAAGATGAACAATGAAGGCCTGTTGAGAGTCCCATTCCACAGAGCATCAGTGATCCAATAACAAACTGTAATTGAGCCAGGTTACGTTCAGCATTCCTTGGGGACTGTGGCTGAGTGGTCTCAGTGTTCTCATGGAATGGACAAGCATCCTTCATGAGAGAATAAAAAGGCTTTTTACACATAACACCCACCATGCCTTCAAGACAGACGTATCAGTCAATAGAAGAAGTGAAGTTCGCTCTCAAAGTGACTGCATGGGATGGACAACCCTTCTTCAATCATCCTTGATTAGGGTATGAGGGAAATCTTAGTGAGCATAGAACACATTTTATATCTGCCAAACAGATAGACGGACAGGTTAATATGTCAACTGAAGAACCTCATTAAATATCTTGTCTGAGGAACCTGGTTTAAATATCTTGTCTGAGGAACCTGGTTGAAATATCTTGACTGAGGAACCTGGTTTAAATATCTTGACTGAGGAACCTGGTTTAAATATCTTGACTGAGGAACCTGGTTTATCAAGTGAGATAAACTGTCTTTGTGTAAGCGGAGGTCGTTCGGTATAGACTGAATTCAGGTAATGATAAGAAACACAGGCCACGCTTTCAAGACAGACGTACAGGACAGAAGGAGAACTGAAGGATATTACAAAACCGGACGAAATGGTGCATGACGTTGGTCAGACCTGGGTACTCGTGTTAGTCAACACCATAACCAACAGCCATGTTGTCAGCTCAGTGGGAAAACACAGGTAGAGGGTGAAGAGATGACCTGGAATCACATAGGCTCTCCTCTGGGAACCCCTATATTCCACCACTATAGGTCATTTGAAGGCACACATGGGGTTTTTGGTCTGGTAGCCCATATGGGATGAGAGTTACAGTTGATTTGTATTCAGGAGGGTGGGAGTTATCCGTGTGTGTGTGTGTGTGTGTGTGTGTGTGTGTGTGTGTGTGTGTGTGTGTGTGTGTGTGTGTGTGTGTGTGTGTGTGTGTGTGTGTGTGTGTGTGTGTGTGTGTGTGTGTGTGTGTGTGTGTGTGTGTGTGTGTGTGTGTGTGTGTAGGGAGTCCCATTATGTGGGTCAGTGAGGTGTTCCGGGTTCTTGCCAAGGTCTGGAGGGGAAACAGGTGGTGTAGTCACACACTAACACACACACACTAACACACACACGCACACACAAACACATACACACACACACACACACACACACACACACACACGCACACATTAACACACACAAACACGTACACATGAACACACATGCACACACACACACACACACACACACACACACACACACACACACACACACACACACACACACACACACACACACACACACACACACACACACACACACACACACACACACACACACACAAACACACAGGTGGTGTAGTCTGCCATCTGTGCAGTCTCTAAATCAGGACAGTGTCAGGGTGGCACATAAGGTTCAGATAATAGCCAGCTGATCCTGGAGACCTGGAGACCAGGAGACCAGGAGACCTGATCATATTGTTAACCCATAACATCCTGACCTGGAGTCCAGGAGACCTGGAGACCTGGAGACCTGGAGACCTGGAGACCTGGAGACCTGGAGACATGGAGACCTGGAGACATGGAGACCTGGAGACCTGGAGACCAGGAGACCTGGAGACATGATCATATTGTTAACCCATAACATCCTGACCTGGAGACCAGGAGACCTGGAGACATGATCATATTGTTAACCCATAACATCCTGATCTGGAGTCCAGGAGACCTGGAGACCTGGAGACCTGGAGACCTGGAGACCTGGAGACATGGAGACATGGAGACATGGAGACCTGGAGACCTGGAGACCTGGAGACCTGGAGACCTGGAGACATGGAGACCTGGAGACCTGGAGACCTGGAGACCTGGAGACCTGGAGACCAGGAGACATGATCATATTGTTAACCCATAACATCCTGACATGGCGACCAGGAGACCTGGAGACCTGGAGACCTGGAGACCTGGAGACATGGAGACCTGGAGACCTGGAGACCTGGAGACCAGGAGACCAGGAGACCTGGAGACCAGGAGACATGATCATATTGTTAACCCATAACATCCTGACATGGCGACCAGGAGACCTGGAGACCTGGAGACCTGGAGACCTGGAGACATGGAGACCTGGAGACCTGGAGACCTGGAGACATGGAGACCTGGAGACCTGGAGACCTGGAGACCAGGAGACCAGGAGACCTGGAGACCAGGAGACATGATCATATTGTTAACCCATAACATCCTGACATGGCGACCAGGAGACCTGGAGACCTGGAGACATGGAGACCTGGAGACCTGGAGACATGGAGACCTGGAGACCTGGAGACCAGGAGACCTGGAGACATGGAGACCTGGAGACCTGGAGACATGGAGACCTGGAGACCTGGAGACCTGGAGACCAGGAGACCAGGAGACCTGGAGACATGGAGACCTGGAGACCAGGAGACATGGAGACCTGGAGACTTGGAGACCTGGAGACCAGGAGACCAGGAGACATGGAGACCTGGAGACCTGGAGACCTGGAGACCTGGAGACATGATCATATTGTTAACACATAACATCCTGATCTGGAGACATGGAGACCTGGAGACATGATCATACTGTTAACCCATAACAGTCTGATGTTAACCCGTTGTAAGATGGCGCCGGAGTAGAGGGCAGACGTGTTACGTTCCCCCAACCGATTGTGTTTATTTATTTGTTTATCTGGTTGTTTATCTGGTTGTTTTTATAAACATTTATTTGTTTATTTGTTTATCTAGTTGTTTGCAACTATTTTGTTTTACTATTTTTGTACATAATGTTGCCGCTACCGTCTCTTATGACCGAATATAACTTCTAGACATTAGGACTGCGATTTTCTCACCATGGACTAGCAGAATCCTTCTTCTTGTTTCACGACTCTGATGAGCCCGAGGCGGAGGATATAAGGCTCCCTCGGGAACAGGCCCCGACCCCAGTGATCCGCGTGAATAGGAGGCGGAGACAGAGAGGCCGGAGAGTGGGCTGCCTGCTGAGAAGTCAGAGGCGATGGAATAAACCCCCACTTCCCCCAATTCTGCTCGCAAACATGCAATCTTTCGAAAATAAAATGGACGAGTTATTGGGAAGATTAAACGACCAACAGGACTTTAAAAACTGTAACATCTTATGCTTCACAGAGTCGTTGCCGAACGACGACAATATCAACATACAGCTGGCTGGTTATACAGCGTACAGACAGGATAGAACAGTGGCGTCTGGTAAGACAAGGGTTGGCGGTCTATGTATTTTAGTAAACAACAGCTGGTGCACGATATCTAAGGAAGTCTCGAGCTATTGCTCGCCTGATGTAGAGTTTCTCATAATAAGCTGCAGACCACACTCCCTACCGAGAGAGTTTTCATCTATATTCTATGTAGCTGTTTACATACCACCACAGTCAGAGTCTGTGGTGGTATAGAAGGATTACTTTATCCTATCCTAGGTATTCCTTAAAGAGGTGGGGTTTCAGGTGTCTCCGGAAGGTGGTGATTGACTCCGCTGACCTGGCGTTGTGAGGGAGTTTGTTCCACCATTGGGGTGCCAGAGCAGCGAACAGTTTTGACTGGGCTGAGCGGGAACTGTACTTCCTCAGAGGTAGGGAGGCGAGCAGGCCAGAGGTGGATGAACGCAGTGCCCTTGTTTGGGTGTAGGGCCTGAACAGAGCCTGAAGGTACGGAGGTGCCGTTCCCCTCACAGCTCCGTAGGCAAGCACCATGGTCTTGTAGCGGATGCGAGCTTCAACTGGAAGCCAGTGGAGAGAGCGGAGGAGCGGGGTGACGTGAGAGAACTTGGGAAGGTTGAACACCAGATGGGCTGCGGCGTTCTGGATGAGTTGTAGGAGTTTAATGGCACAGGCAGGGAGCCCAGCCAACAGCGAGTTGCAGTAATCCAGACGGGAGATGACAAGTGCCTGGATTAGGACCTGCGCCGCTTCCTGTGTGAGGCAGGGTCGTACTCTGCGAATGTTGTAGAGCATGAACCTACAGGAACGGGTCACCGCCTTGATGTTAGTTGAGAACGAAAGGGTGTTGTCCAGGATCACGCCAAGGTTCTTAGCACTCTGGGAGGAGGACACAATGGAGTTGTCAACCGTGATGGCGAGATCATGGAACGGGCAGTCCTTCCCCGGGAGGAAGAGCAGCTCCGTCTTGCCGAGGTTCAGCTTGAGGTGGTGATCCGTCATCCACACTGATATGTCTGCCAGACATGCGGAGATGCGATTCGCCACCTGGTTATCAGAGGGGGGAAAGGAGAAGATTAATTGTGTGTCGTCTGCATAGCAATGATAGGAGAGACCATGTGAGGATATGACAGGGCCAAGTGACTTGGTGTATAGCGAGAATAGGAGAGGGCCTAGAACAGAGCCCTGGGGGACACCAGTGGTGAGAGCACGTGGTGCGGAGACAGATTCTCGCCACGCCACCTGGTAGGAGCGACCTGTCAGGTAGGACGCAATCCAAGCGTGGGCCGCGCCGGAGATGCCCAACTCGGAGAGGGTGGAGAGGAGGATCTGATGGTTCACAGTATCAAAGGCAGCCGATAGGTCTAGAAGGATGAGAGCAGAGGAGAGAGAGTTAGCTTTAGCAGTGCGGAGCGCCTCCGTGACACAGAGAAGAGCAGTCTCAGTTGAATGACTAGTCTTGAAACCTGACTGATTTGGATCAAGAAGGTCATTCTGAGAGAGATAGCAGGAGAGCTGGCCAAGGACGGCACGTTCAAGAGTTTTGGAGAGAAAAGAAAGAAGGGATACTGGTCTGTAGTTGTTGACATCGGAGGGATCGAGTGTAGGTTTTTTCAGAAGGGGTGCAACTCTCGCTCTCTTGAAGACGGAAGGGACGTAGCCAGCGGTCAAGGATGAGTTGATGAGCGAGGTGAGGTAAGGGAGAAGGTCTCCGGAAATGGTCTGGAGAAGAGAGGAGGGGATAGGGTCAAGCGGGCAGGTTGTTGGGCGGCCGGCCGTCACAAGACGCGAGATTTCATCTGGAGAGAGAGGGGAGAAAGAGGTCAAAGCACAGGGTAGGGCAGTGTGAGCAGAACCAGCGGTGTCGTTTGACTTAGCAAACGAGGATCGGATGTCGTCGACCTTCTTTTCAAAATGGTTGACGAAGTCATCCGCAGAGAGGGAGGAGGGGGGAGGAGGGGGAGGAGGATTCAGGAGGGAGGAGAAGGTGGCAAAGAGCTTCCTAGGGTTAGAGGCAGATGCTTGGAATTTAGAGTGGTAGAAAGTGGCTTTAGCAGCAGAGACAGAAGAGGAGAATGTGGAGAGGAAGGAGTGAAAGGATGCCAGGTCCGCAGGGAGGCGAGTTTTCCTCCATTTCCGCTCGGCTTCCCGGAGCCCTGTTCTGTGAGCTCGCAATGAGTCGTCGAGCCACGGAGCAGGAGGGGAGGACCGAGCCGGCCTGGAGGATAGGGGACATAGAGAGTCAAAGGATGCAGAAAGGGAGGAGAGGAGGGTTGAGGAGGCAGAATCAGGAGATAGGTTGGAGAAGGTTTGAGCAGAGGGAAGAGATGATAGGATGGAAGAGGAGAGAGTAGCGGGGGAGAGAGAGCGAAGGTTGGGACGGCGCGATACCATCCGAGTAGGGGCAGTGTGGGAAGTGTTGGATGAGAGCGAGAGGGAAAAGGATACAAGGTAGTGGTCGGAGACTTGGAGGGGAGTTGCAATGAGATTAGTGGAAGAACAGCATCTAGTAAAGATGAGGTCAAGCGTATTGCCTGCCTTGTGAGTAGGGGGGGAAGGTGAGAGGGTGAGGTCAAAAGAGGAGAGGAGTGGAAAGAAGGAGGCAGAGAGGAATGAGTCAAAGGTAGACGTGGGGAGGTTAAAGTCACCCAGAACTGTGAGAGGTGAGCCATCCTCAGGAAAGGAACTTATCAGGGCGTCAAGCTCATTGATGAACTCTCCAAGGGAACCTGGAGGGCAATAAATGATAAGGATGTTAAGCTTGAAAGGGCTGGTAACTGTGACAGCATGGAATTCAAAGGAGACGATAGACAGATGGGTCAGGGGAGAAAGAGAGAATGTCCACTTGGGAGAGATGAGGATCCCAGTGCCACCACCCCGCTGACCAGAAGCTCTCGGGGTGTGCGAGAACACGTGGGCAGACGAGGAGAGAGCAGTAGGAGTAGCAGTGTTATCAGTGGTAATCCATGTTTCCGTCAGTGCCAAAAAGTCGAGGGACTGGAGGGAAGCATAGGCTGAGATGAACTCTGCCTTGTTGGCCGCAGATCGGCAGTTCCAGAGGCTGCCGGAGACCTGAAACTCCACGTGGGTCGTGCGCGCTGGGACCACCAGGTTAGAGTGGCGGCGGCCACGCGGTGTGAAGCGTTTGTATGGTCTGTGCAGAGAGGAGAGAAGAGGGATAGACAGACACATAGTTGACAGGCTACAGAAGAGGCTACGCTAATGCAAAGGAGATTGGAATGACAAGTGGACTACACGTCTCGAATGTTCAGAAAGTTAAGCTTACGTTGCAAAAATCTTATTGACTAAAATGATATAGTACTGCTGGCTGGTGAAGTAGGCTAGCTAGCAGTGGCTGCGTTGTTGACTTTGTTTGAACGTGTAGCTGGCTAGGTAACCTCGATAATTACTCTAAACTACACAATTATCTTGGATACAAAGACAGCAAAGACAACTATGTAGCTAGCTAACACTGCGCTAATCAAGTCGTTCCGTTGTAATGTAATAGTTTCTACTATTCGGTAGAAGTTGGCTAGCTAGCAGTGTTGACTAGGTAGGAGAACGGCAGCGCGGCGGACGAAAATAGCTGGCTAGCTAACCGATAATTACTCTAAACTACACAATTATCTTAGATACAAAGACAGCAAAGACAACTATGTAGCTAGCTAACACTACGCTAATCAAGTCGTTCCGTTGTTCCGTTGTAATGTAATAGTTTCTAATAGTTTCTACAGTGCTGCTATTCGGTGGCTAGCTGGCTAGCTGGCTAGCTAGCAGTGTTGACTACGTTACGTTACGTTAGAAGAACGAAAATAGCTGGCTAGCGAACCTCGATAAATACTCTAAACTACACAATTATCTTTGATACAAAGACGGCTATGTAGCTAGCTAAGATCAAACAAATCACACCGTTGTCACACCGTTGTACTGTTGTACAGTACTGTACTGTAATGAAATGAAATGAAATGTAATGAAATGTAATACTACCTGTGGAGCGAAGCGAAGCGGAATGCGACTACTCGCTCCAACCCGGAAGTGACCCCTACTTAAAGTTTTACTAAATTTCTATCAGCATGTTAAATGTGCAACCAGAGGGAAAATAACTCTGGACCACCTATACTCCACACACAGAGATGCATACAAAACTTTCCCTCGCCCTCCATTTTTGCAAATCTGACCATAACTCCATCCTCCTGATTCCTGCTTACAAGCAAAAATTAAAGCAGGAAGCACCAGGGACTAGATCAATAAAATGAAGCAGATGCAGCAGATGTTAAGCTACAGGACGGTTTTTCTAGCACAGACTGGAATATGTTATGAGATTCCTCCAATAGCATTGAGGAGTACACCACATCTGTCATTGGCTTCATCAATAAGTGCATCGGTGACGTTGTACCCACAGTGACCGTACGTACATACCCAAACCAGAAGCCATGGATTGCAGGCAGCATCCACACTGAGCTAAAGGCTAGAGCTGCCGCTTTCAAGGAGCTGGACTCTAACCCGGAAGCTTATACGAAATCCCGCTATGCCCTCCGACGAACCATCAAACAGGAAAAGCATCAATATAGGACTAAGATTGAGTCATACTACACCGGCTCTGAAGCTCGTCAGATGTGGCAGAGCCTGCAAACCATTACAGACTACAAAGGGAAGCACAGTCGAGAGCTGCCCAGTGACACGAGCCTACCGGACGAGCTAAACTACTTCTATGCTCGCTTCGAGGCAAATAACACTGAAACATGCATGAGAGCGCCAGCTGTTCTGGAAGACTGTGTGATCACAGTCTCCGCAGCCGATGTGAGTAAGACCTTTAGACAGGTCAACATTCACAAGGCCGCAGGGCCAGACGGATTACCAGGACGTGTACTGCGAGCATGCGCTGACCAACTAGGAAGTGTCTTCACTGACATTTTCAACGTCTCCCCGTCCGAGTCTGTAATCCCAAACATGTTTTAAGCAGACCACAGTAGTGCCTGTGCCCAAGAACACTAAGGTAACCTGCCTAAATGACTACCGACCCGTAGCACTCACGTGTGTAGCTATGAAGTGCTTTGAAGGGCTGGTCATGGCTCACATCAACACCATCATCCCAGAAAACCTAGAACAAATCCAATTTGCATACCGCCCCAACAGATCCACAGATGATGCAGTCTCTTTTGCACTCCACACTGCCCTTTCCCACCTGGACAAAAGGAACACCTATGTGAGAATGCGATTCATTGACACAATAGTGCCCTCAAAGCTCATCACTAAGCTAAGGACCCTGAGACTAAACACCTCCCTCTGTAACTGGATCCTGGACTTCCTGACTGGCCGGCCCCAGGTGGTAAGGATAGGTAACAACACAGCCGCCGCCATGCTGATTCTCAACAGAGGGCCCCCTCAGGGGTGCGTGCTCTGCCCTCTCCTGTACTCCCTGTTCACTCATGACTACACAGCCAGGCACGACTCCAACACCATTATTACATTTGGCGATGACACAACAGTGGTATCGACAACAAGGAGACTGCCTATAGGGAGGAGGTCAGAGACCTGGTTGTGTAGTGCCAGGACAACAACCTCTCCCTCAATGTGATCAAGACAAGGAGATTGTTGTGGACTACAGGAAAAAGTGGACCGAGCACGCCCCCATTCTCATCGACGGGGCTGCGGTGGAGCAGGTTGAGAGCTTCAAGTTCCTTGGTGTCCACATCACCAACAAACAAACATGGTCCAAGCACACCATGACAGTCGTGAAGCGGGAGCGACAAAACCTATTCCCCCTCAGGAGACTGAAAAGATTTGGCATGGGTCCTCAGATCCTCAAAAGGTTCTACAGCTGCACCATCAAGAGCATCCTGACTGGTTGCATCACTGCGTGGTATGGCAACGGCTCGGCCTCAGGGCACTACAGAGGGCAGTGCGATCGGCCCAGTACATGGAGCTAAGCTTCCTGCCATCCAGTACTTCTACACCAGGCGGTGTCAGAGGAAGGCCCTAAAAATTGCCAAAGACTCCAGCCACCCAAGTCATAGACTCTCTCTGCTACCACACGGGAAGCGGTACCAGAACCTAAGTCCAAGTCTAAGTAAAACTCTAGGTACAAGAGGCTTCTAAACAGCTTCTACCCGCAAGCCCTAAGACTCCTGAACATCTAGTCAAATGGCTACCCAGACTATTTGAATTGCCCCCCCCTATCCACACCACTGTCGCTCTCTGTTGTCATCTATGCATAGTCACTTTAATTAACTCTACCTACATATACATACTACCTCAACTTACCGGTGCCCCCGCACATTGACTCTGTACCGGCACCCCCCTGAAAATGTTATTTTTTACTCCTGATCTTTATAATACGTAAATGTAAAATAACAAACCTAGGCACAAACATAAACACAATATTGTCACAATATTACTGTGTGTCCATTTGTGTTTCACAATGATGTCACTATGGATTCAGAGCAGGGTTCTCTCTGGTCCTGGAGAGATGACGTCATAATAGATTCAGAGCAGGGTTCTCTCTGGTCCTGGGGAGATGACGTCATAATATATTCAGAGCAGTGTTCTCTCTCTGGTCCTGGGGAGATGATGTCACTATGGATTCAGAGCAGGGTTCTCTCTGGTCCTGGGGAGATGACGTCACTATGGATTCAGAGCAGGGTTCTCTCTGGTCCTGGGGAGATGACGTCACTATGGATTCAGAGCAGGGTTCTCTCTGGTCCTGGGGAGATGACGTCACTATGGATTCAGAGCAGGGTTCTCTCTGGTCCTGGGGAGATGACGTCACTATGGATTCAGAGCAGAGTTCTCTCTGGTCCTGGGGAGATGACGTAACTATGGATTCAGAGCAGGGTTCTCTCTGGTCCTGGGGAGATGACATCACTATGGATTCAGAGCAGGGTTCTCTCTGGTCCTGGAGAGATGATGTCACTATGGATTCAGAGCAGGGTTCTCTCTGGTCCTGGAGACATGACGTCACTATGGATTCAGAGCAGGGTTCTCTCTGGTCCTGGAGAGATGACGTCATAATAGATTCAGAGCAGGGTTCTCTCTGGTCCTGGGGAGATGACGTCATAATATATTCAGAGCAGGGTTCTCTCTCTGGTCCTGGGGAGATGATGTCACTATGGATTCAGAGCAGGGTTCTCTCTGGTCCTGGGGAGATGACGTCACTATGGATTCAGAGCAGGGTTCTCTCTGGTCCTGGGGAGATGACGTCACTATGGATTCAGAGCAGGGTTCTCTCTGGTCCTGGGGAGATGACGTCACTATGGATTCAGAGCAGGGTTCTCTCTGGTCCTGGGGAGATGACGTCACTATGGATTCAGAGCAGAGTTCTCTCTGGTCCTGGGGAGATGACGTCACTATGGATTCAGAGCAGGGTTCTCTCTGGTCCTGGGGAGATGACATCACTATGGATTCAGAGCAGGGTTCTCTCTGGTCCTGGAGAGATGATGTCACTATGGATTCAGAGCAGGGTTCTCTCTGGTCCTGGAGACATGACGTCACTATGGATTCAGAGCAGGGTTCTCTCTGGTCCTGGAGAGATGATGTCACTATGGATTCAGAGCAGGGTTCTCTCTGGTCCTGGGGAGATGACGTCACTATGGATTCAGAGCAGGGTTCTCTCTGGTCCTGGGGAGATGACGTCACTATGGATTCAGAGCAGGGTTCTCTCTGGTCCTGGGGAGATGACGTCACTATGGATTCAGAGCAGGGTTCTCTCTGGTCCTGGGGAGATGAAGTCACTATGGATTCAGAGCAGGGTTCTCTCTGGTCCTGTGGAGATGACGTCACTATAGATTCAGAGCAGGGTTCTCTCTGGTCCTGGAGAGATGACGTCACTATGGATTCAGAGCAGGGTTCTCTCTGGTCCTGGGGAGATGACGTCACTATGGATTCAGAGCAGGGTTCTCTCTGGTCCTGGGGAGATGACGTCACTATAGATTCAGAGCAGGGTTCTCTCTGGTCCTGGAGAGATGACGTCACTATAGATTCAGAGCAGGGTTCTCTCTGGTCCTGGAGAGATGACGTCACTATGGATTCAGAGCAGGGTTCTCTCTGGTCCTGGGGAGATGACGTCACTATGGATTCAGAGCAGGGTTCTCTCTGGTCCTGGGGAGATGACGTCACTATGGATTCAGAGCAGGGTTCTCTCTGGTCCTGGGGAGATGACGTCACTATGGATTCAGAGCAGGGTTCTCTCTGGTCCTGGGGAGGTACTGGGGTAGCATGGTTTTGTTCCATCCCTTAAGTTATTATTCTGTTCTTGCACGTACAGCTTTGTAGCAGCAACCACAGAACATGTTTGTTTCTAAGCTTCCCTTTTAGCCACAAGTAAACCATACACAGACACAGGCATAGACACAGACACAGACGCGCACGCACACACGCACGCACGCACGCACGCACGCACGCACACACACACACACACACACACACACACACACACACACACACACACACACACACACACACACACACACACACACACACACACACACACACACACACACACACACACACACACACACACACACACACACACACACACACACACACACACACACACACACACACCACCAGTAGCCAGTATCCAACCAGTTGTCTGTGGAGGTTTAAATGGATCTTCTTACTCTGATCTGACTGGAACGTTAATTGAAGAAAGACGGAAAGGAACTGGACCGAAAAATTACTTCCTCTCACGAGCCACACACACACACACACACACACACACACACACACACACACACACACACACCACATTCAGTCGGAAGATAACCCCCCCCCCCCCCCACCAGTGTAGTGACCCTCTACCTGATCCCAACTCTCTGCAGAGTGAAATGACTGAAGTCTTTCAGGGTCTGCATTCCAAATGGCATCCTATTCACTATGACATTACTTTGGTCACAGCCTTTAAGGGTTATTTAAGGCAGGACTCCGGATGTGTCCTAAATAGCATCCTACTCTGAACCAGAGGCCTATGGGGGGAAAGGGCGCCACTTGGGATGCACAGAGAGAGTCTGCCTCATATAACCCACATACAAAGACTTCACTGGGCTGCAACTGATTAAACAACGACGGTAGAATTGTGTTGGATACAGCTGACATAATGTTATAGTGTACTTATAGTGACGTATGTCTGCTATATAATGTTGACTCTTCCACCTGGCTTTAGGAGAAAGTACTGGTGCAGTTGCTAACTGTTGAGAGCTGTTACAACCTCCCTCTCCCTCCCTCTCTCTCTCTCCCTCCCTCTCTCCCTCCCTCCCTCTCTCCCTTTCTCTCCCCCACCCCCCTTATCTCTCTCCCTCTCCCTCCCTCTCTCCCTCCCCCTCTCCCTCTCTCTCCCTCCCTCTCTCCCTTCCTCTCTCCCTCCCTCTCTCCCTTTCTCTCCCCCACCCCCCTTCTCTCTCTCACTCTCTCTCCCTTCCTCTCATCCCCGCCCTCTTTCTCCACCTCACCCCTCTCTCTGTCTCTCTTCCCTCCCCCAACCCCATGCTCTCTCACACACACACGCACAGTCTCTCTCTCCTAACTCTCTCTTTCAACTCTCCCTCCCTCTCTCCCTTCCTCTCTTCCCTCCTTTCTCTCCCCCACCCCATGCTCTCTCACACACACACACTCAGTCCCTCTCTCCTAACTCGCTCTCTCTCTCATCGCTTGAGAAAATGCTGAAAAGCTCTTAGCAGAATTGATTGGCACTAAATAGAGCACACATGAAATCAGGCCAAATTAGTGAGTAGGTTATGTGCTTGAGACAACTTCAACGGCACACACACTCTTCACAAACACACACACACACACACTCTTCACAAACACACACACACACACACACACACACACACACACACACACACACACACACACACACACACACACACACACACACACACACACACACACACACACACACACACACACACACACACACACACACACACACACACTTGCAGTGTCTCACAAACACACACACACACACACTTGCAGTGTCTCACAAACACACACACACACACACACTTCCTGGAGTACTTCCAGCCAACCAATCACTCTGATCTAGAGCTGATAACATGAAGGAGGTTATTTTAAATGCAGAGCCATCTCGCGAGCCACGATTTGGACTGTGTGAATTCACCATTACCAGTGCACTCTACAGATCCATCCCAAATGACATACTATTCTGTACATAGCGCTCTACTTTCCCTATGGACTCCGGTCAAAGGTCGTGCCATTTAGCAAACATCTTGACTTCTCTAGAGCCAGATCATCCATCCATCCGACATCTCACTGTGACATCATAATCACATGGAACTTGGAACTCTCTCTCTCCATTCCACAGCTCTCTTGCCTCTCGTGTTACCATGGTGATATGCACTCTGAAGACTTTCCTCACAAACTTTTTGTGAATGTACATGACACTCACAATGACCTCGTCTTTCCAAACACAAAAAATCAATGACCTCATTCCTTCATTTCGCTTTACATTGTGTTTGACCCCTGCAGTGAGGTGTGTGTGTGTGTGTGTGTGTGATGCTGAGCTCGTTGTAACCTCTGGGAGACTGCAGCAACACCCCATTAAGTGTTCTGGGAGCCTCAGCAGGAGCTGAAACATCACTGACCTTTAAAAACACAAACAAGAGCAAGACTCATCACACACACCACACACACACACACACACACACACAAACACACACACACCACACGCACCACACACACACACACACACCACACGCACACACACCACATGCACACACACCACATGCACACACACCACATGCACACACACACACACACACACACACACACACACACACACACACACACACACACACACACACACACACACACACACACACACACACACACACACACACACACACAAGCAACTCTTTCACACACACACACACACACACACAAGCAACTCTTTCACACACACCCCTGTACCCCCTACCAGGTCCCCTTCTGTTCGTTTGACAGAAACCTGCATGTTAACATCTAATTGAGTGCTGTATGGCAACACATTCATGTCCACCTGATGACATATAACAGGCAAGACAGCCAGCTCACACACACACACACACACACACACACACACACACACACACACACACACACACACACACACACACACACACACACACACACACACCACATGCACACACACACACACACACACACACACACACACACACACACACACACACACACACACACACACACACACACACACACACACACACACACACACACACACACACACACACACACACACACACACACACACACACACACATACATACAAACACACACACATGGCCCAACACACACACACACACACAAATGGCCCAACGGACTGACACACACACACACACACGTTGATAAATAATAGGAGAGGGAGGCCATTTTGAGAGAGGTCGATGTGAGGCTGATGACCACCCATGGTGAGAGGCTATTAGCGGAATGCTAAATGGTTCCATTGAAGTTGCTAGCATTAGCGCTAACTCACGGAGCGGTCGTTCCAATCAGCTGAATCATCACTCACACAGACACATTCTGATTTCCAAATGGTACCCTATTCATTAACCCATAATGCTCTAGCCAGGAGTAGACCACTGTAAAGATATTGGGTGACATGTTGGACTCAGAACATAAACTGATGTATGCACACACACATACACACACACACACACACACACACACACACACACACACACAAACACACACACACAGACACACACACACACACACACACACACACACACACACACACACACACACAGAGACACACACACACACACACACACACACACACACACACACACACACACACACACACACACACACACACACACACACACACACACACACACAGAGACACACACACACACACACACACACACACACACACACACACACACACACACACACACACACACACACACACACACACACACACACACACACACACACACACACACACACACACACACACACACACACACATGTTTGCATCCACACACGTAGAACACCGTTTTTGTCCCTCCAATGAATACAGAATAATGGTAAAGATATTTACGGGAAGTAATCTGTTTTTTAAAACGCCCACACACATTAACTGTACATGTGGCAAAACACAAGCTCATATTCACCTGGAGTAAACATGTTAAAAACATGGACACGATCGACTGACAAGTACAGTACCAGTCAAAAGTTTAGACACACCTACTCATTCTAGGGTTTCTCTTTATTTTTACTGTTTTTTACATTGTAGAATAAGACATCAAAACTATGGAATAACACATATGGAATAATACATATGGAATAACGCATATGGAATAATACATATGGAATAATACATATGGAATAACACATATGGAATAACACATATGGAATAACACATATGGAATAACACATATGGAATAACACATATGGAATAACACATATGGAATAACGCATATGGAATAACACATATGGAATAACACATATGGAATAACACATATGGAATAATACATATGGAATAATACATATGGAATAATACATATGGAATAACACATATGGAATAACACATATGGAATAACACATATGGAATAACGCATATGGAATAATACATATGGAATAATACATATGGAATAATACATATGGAATAACACATATGGAATAACACATATGGAATAATACATATGGAATAATACATATGGAATAATACATATGGAATAACACATATGGAATAACACATATGGAATAACACATATGGAATAACACATATGGAATAATACATATGGAATAACGCATATGGAATAACACATATGGAATAACACATATGGAATAACACATATGGAATAACACATATGGAATAATACATATGGAATAACACATATGGAATAACACATATGGAATAACGCATATGGAATAACACATATGGAATAATACATATGGAATAACACATATGGAATAACACATATGGAATAATACATATGGAATAACGCATATGGAATAACACATATGGAATAACACATATGGAATAACACATATGGAATAACACATATGGAATAACACATATGGAATAACACATATGGAATAACACATATGGAATAACACATATGGAATAACACATATGGAATAACACATATGGAATAATACATATGGAATAACACATATGGAATAACACATATGGAATAACACATATGGAATAACACATATGGAATAACACATATGGAATAATACATATGGAATAACACATATGGAATAACACATATGGAATAACACATATGGAATAACACATATGGAATCGTGTAGTTAAAAAAAAGTGTTAAACAAATGTAAATCTATTTTGATATTTGAGATTCTTCAAAGTAGCCACCCTTTGCCTTAATGCTCTGCACACTCTTGGCATATTATTCCACAATGTAGAAAATAGTCAAAAGAAAGAAAACCCCTGGAATGAGTAGCACCCCGTATGATCGACGTGTTTAACAGCGTTTAATAAATATATTACCTTCAACAGTTTCATCTTGTTACACAGACATCAATGTTTTGTAATTATTTTATTGTGATAAATTGCAGGCCACACTATTTGCCTAGAGAGTTTTCAGCTGTACTTTTCGTGGCTGTTTATTTAGCACCACAGATGGATGCTGGCACTAAGACCGCACTCAGTCAGCTGTAACAGGAAATAAGCAAACAGGAAACCACTCACCCAGAGGCGGCGCTCCCTGTGGCCGGAGACTTTAATGCAGGGAAATTTAAATCAGTTCTACCAAATTTCCATCAACATGTTAAATGTGCAACCAGAGGGGAAAAAATTCTAGATCATCTGTATTCACAGAGATGCGTACAAAGCTCTCCCTCGCCCTCCATTTGGCAAATCTGACCACAACTCTATCCTCCTGATTCCTGCTTACAAGCAAAAATTAAAGCAGGAAGCACCAGTGACTCGGTCTATAAAAAAAGTGGTCAGATGAAGCAGATGCTAAACTACAGGACTGTTTTGCTATCACAGACTGGAACATGTTCCGGGATTCTTGTGATGGCTTTGAGAAGTACACCACATCAGTCACTGGCTTAAACAATAAGTGCATCGAGGACCTCGATGTGGTGTTCTTTGGCTTGCAAGCCCCCCCCCCTTTTTCCTCCAAACATAACGATGGTCATTATGGCCAAACAGTTCTATTTTTGTTTCATCAGACCAGAGGACATTTCTCCAAAAAGTACGATCTTTGTCCCCATGTGCAGTTGCAAACCGTAGTCTGTCTTTTTTATGGCGGTTTTGGAGCAGTGGCTTCTTCCTTGCTGAGCGGCCTTTCAGGTTATGTCAATATAGGACTTGTTAACCCGTGGATATAGATACTTTTTCACCTGTTTCCTCCAGCATCTTCACAAGGTCCTTTGCAGTTGTTCTGGGATTGATTTGCACTTTTCGCACCAAAATACGGTCATCTCCAGGAGAAAGAACACGTCTCCTTTCTGAGCGGTATGATGGCTGTGTGGTCCCATGGTGTTTATACTTGCGTACTTTTGTTTGTACAGATGAACGTGGTACCTGCAGGCATTTGGAAATTGCCCCGAAGGATGAACCAGACTTGTGGAGGTCTTGGCTGATTCTATTGATTTTTCCACGATGTCCAGCAAAGAGGAACTGAGATTGAAGGTAGGTATTGAAATACATCCACAGGTACACCTCCATTTGAGTGAAATGATTACAATTAGACTATCAGACGCTTCTAAAACCATGACATCATTTTCTGGAATTTTCTGCTGCAAGGAGGCATGAGGACTGCTGATGTGGCCAGGGCAATAAATTGCAATGTCCGTACTGTGAGACGCCTAAAACAGAGCTACAGGGAGACAGGACGGACAGTTGATCGTCCTCGCAGTGGCGGACCACATGTTACAACACCTGCACAAGATCGGTACATCTGAACATCACATCTGCGGGACAGGTACAGGATGGCAACAACAACTGTCCGAGTTACACCAGGAACGCACAAACCCTCTATCAGTGCTCAGACTGTCCGCAATACGCTGACAGAGGCTGGACTAAGGGCTTGTAGGCTTGCTGTAAGGCAGGTCCTCACCAGACATTACAGGCAACAACATTGCCTATAGGCACAAACCCACTGTCGCTGGACCAGAAAGGACTGGCAAAAAGTTATCTTCACTGACGAGTCGCGGTTTTGTCTCACCAGGCGTGATGGTCGGATTCGCGTCCATCGTCGAAGGAATGAGCGTTACACCGAGGCCTGTACTCTGGAGCGGGATCGATTTGGAGGTGGAGGGTCTGTCATTGTCTGGGGCGGTGTGTCACAGCATCATCGGACTGAGCTTGTTGTCATTGCAGGCAATCTCAGCGCGGTGCGTTACAGGGAAGACATCCTCCTCCTTCATGTGGTACCCTTCCTGCAGGCTCATCCTGACATGACCCTCCTGCATGACAATGCCACCAGCCATACTGCTCATTCTGTGCGTAATTTCCTGCAAGACAGGAATGTCAGTGTTCTGCCATGGCCAGCGAAGAGCCCGGATCTCAATCCCATTGAGCACGTCTGGGACCTGCTAGATCGTAGGTTGAGGGCTAGGGCCATTCCCCCCAGAAATGTCTGGGAGCTTGCAGGTGCCTTGATGGAAGAGTGGGGTAACATATCACGGCAAGAACTGGCAACTCTGGTGCAGTCCATGAGGAGGAGATGCAATACACTATTTAATGCAGCTGGTGGCCACACCAGAGGCGTCAGGTAGCCTAGCGGGGCGGCAGGTAGCCTAGCGGGGCGGCAGGTAGCCTAGCGGGGCGGCAGGTAGCCTAGCGGGGCGGCAGGTAGCCTAGCGGGGCGGCAGGTAGCCTAGCGGGGCGGCAGGTAGCCTAGCGGGGCGGCAGGTAGCCTAGCGGGGCGGCAGGTAGCCTAGCGGGGCGGCAGGTAGCCTGGCGGGGCGGCAGGTAGCCTAGCGGGGCGGCAGGTAGCCTAGCGGGGCGGCAGGTAGCCTGGCGGGGCGGCAGGTAGCCTAGCGGTTGCAGCGTTGGACTTGTAACCCAGCGTGGTGTGGGCTATTGTTTGACTGGATCGGCCCATTGTAAATAATAACTTGTCCTTTACTGACTTTCCTAGTTAAATAAATACTGTGTTTTTATAGGTTAACTTCGGGTGACTCACTTCTTCTCGCCCTGACAGACTCCTCCCTCCCTTTATTATCTCTCTGTCTCCCTCCATCCCTCCCCCCTCCCTCTCTCCCTCCCAGCAAGTCAGAAATAGTTTACCACCTCAGTAAGTTCCCACAGGATAGCTCTGCACATCATCCAAACCAGCCCTGTCAGCAATATGTGTGTGTGTGTGTGTGTGTGTGTGTGTGTGTGTGTGTGTGTGTGTGTGTGTGTGTGTGTGTGTGTGTGTGTGTGTGTGTGTGTGTGTGTGTGTGTGTGTGTGTGTGTGTGTGTGTGTGTGTGTGTGTGTGTGTGTGTGTGTGTGTATGTGTGTGAGTGTGAGTACCGGTGTGTGTTTGTGTGTGCCCCTGTGTGTGAACTCACACATCGTCTGTGTATTAAGGCAGAATAATATTTTGTTGCTCTGGGACCTGGTATTTACGTCCTGTTTTGATTCAGTGGTCTTCCAGCTACAGTTCACTGACAAGGTTGACTACAGGAAACAAGACACACAGTTGTCAGTGCACAAACACTAAAGTAAGAATCATTCATGCATTTATGGGTCTCTACTCGTCGAGGAGTGTCTGTGTGGGTGAGCGTACGAGGTCTGTGTGGGTGAGCGTACGAGGTCTGTGTGTGTGAGCGTACGAGGTCTGTGTGTGTGAGCGTACGAGGTCTGTGTGTGTGAGCGTACGAGGTCTGTGTGTGTGAGCGTACGAGGTCTGTGTGGGTGAGCGTACGAGGTCTGTGTGTGTGAGCGTACGAGGTCTGTGTGTGTGAGCGTACGAGGTCTGTGTGTGTGAGCGTACGAGGTCTGTGTGGGTGAGCGTACGAGGTCTGTGTGTGTGAGCGTACGAGGTCTGTGTGTGTGAGCGTACGAGGTCTGTGTGTGTGAGCGTACGAGGTCTGTGTGGGTGAGCGTACGAGGTCTGTGTGTGTGAGCGTACGAGGTCTGTGTGTGTGAGCGTACGAGGTCTGTGTGTGTGAGCGTACGAGGTCTGTGTGGGTGAGCGTACGAGGTCTGTGTGTGTGAGCGTACGAGGTCTGTGTGTGTGAGCGTACGAGGTCTGTGTGGGTGTAGTTTACAAGGTGCGTGTGTATATGTTTGGATTGCCTGTTGAAGCCAGATTCACTTGGTCTGATGACAAGCCAAAGCACCTTCTCACGCCCTCTGAACAGTGTGTGTGTGTGTGTGTCTGTGTGTCTGTGTGTGTGTGTGTGTGTCTGTGTGTCTGTGTGTGTGTGTGTGTGTGTGTGTGTGTGTCTGTGTGTCTGTGTGTCTGTGTGTGTGTGTGTGTGTCTGTGTGTCTGTGTGTGTGTGTGTGTGTGTGTGTGTGTGTGTGTGTGTGTGTGTGTGTGTGTGTGTGTGTGTGTGTGTGTGTGTGTGTGTGTGTGTGTGTGTGTGTGTGTGTGTGTGTGTGTGTGTGTGTGTGTGTGTGTGTGTGTGTGTACCCTCCCATACGGAAACTAAAGTCATATTGAATAAAATATGATGATAATTGTTATGTATTTGATGAAAACGTATTCATATGACATCTATGGCTGACTGCTAGACACTATCAGGGAGGGAGAGAGAGAGAGAGGAAGAGAGGGAGGAAGGGAGAGAGGAAAAAGAGAGAGAGGGGGAGAGGAAAGGAGAGAGAGAGAGAGAGAGAGAGAGAGAGAGAGAGAGAGAGAGAGCGAGCGATAGAGAGAGAGAGAGAGAGAGAGAGATGAAAAAGGCTAAACAAAAACACGCTGGGCCAATTGTGCGCCAACATATGGGGAGGCTGTTTCAGCCGGGAATCGAACCAGGGTCTTTAATGACACCTCTAGCACTGATATGCAGTGCCTCAGACCGCTGCGCCACTCAGAAGCCCAGTAACCAGTAAATAAGTCCCTATCATAATCATACCAACTAAATAAGTCCCTATCATAGTCATACCTTCTAAATAAGTCCCTATCATAATCAAACCAACTAAATAAGTCCCTATCATAATCAAACCAACTAAATAAGTCCCTATCATAATCAAACCAACTAAATAAGTCCCTATCATAATCAAACCAACTAAATAAGTCCCTATCATAATCATACCAACTAAATAAGTCCCTATCATAATCAAACCAACTAAATAAGTCCCTATCATAATCAAACCAACTAAATAAGTCCCTATCATAATCAAACCAACTAAATAAGTCCCTATCATAATCAAACCAACTAAATAAGTCCCTATCATAATCATACCAACTAAGTGATTTGGTTGTTTCAAAGAAATCAAGTTTGCACAGTAAACAATACAAACCGCCATTTAAAACCAAGTCAATGACGTCAATGGAGTTGTATCTACAAGTGTTTTTGGGGGGGAAAAGAGAAGTTTAGAAAGTACAGTCATAGAAGAAGACTGTAGCAACATTCTTCACCTCCAAACAGAATGCCACGAGGTCTAGTCACTGTGCTGCTGTTGAATGAACACATTGTGACAGACACAACCCACAGAACACTCTGGATTCCACTGGAATCTGTTCAGTTCCCTGACATTCCAAAATACTTCACCCAGATAACCGTTGTTCTGGTGCTAAAATCAGACCTTGCATTTTTCTCAAACTGACACAGAATGGAACGTTCTGAAACAGGCGTTCCACTCATTCCGTCTGAGAATCTGAAAGACGATAGAAACCTGTTCTTTCTTGAGGTTCCGTCAGGGAATTTGTACTTTCTTCTCTCTGACCTCGCTCCTAGCTGTACGTCAGGACATGTTCTGACTGTCGGCCATACAAACTGACTCATACCTGTCCTCTCGTCTCATTGGACACGGACTGTGGATGACTAACACCTATCCTGTGATCTGATAGGCTGTTTACTGTTGATGAGGTTGGGTCGAGGGTGATAAGGGCTGAAGTGGGGAGTGACTAAGAAGAGATAGGCAACCCCCTCCAAAACACACACACACACATTGCCCCCCAAGTGTGTTCCGTCTACACAGGTTAAACATGGAGGCATCAGGGAGGGTTAGACAGGGGGTAGATGTGCTGGGGGGAGTTAGAGGGGGGTGGGAGGGGGGAGGGGGGTTGGTGGTTTTGCATGTCCTCAGCGTAACACAGTAATTTACATTTACTGGGGGAACACGGAAGAAGGCAACTATTGCAGTGGTGGTGGGGGGTAACTTGCTTTGTGTTTTTGCATTGCTTGCGGTAGGACAACATTTATGGGTTTTGGGTGGACAAAACTCCAACAACACACCAACACATCCTCTGTGAAGGGGGTGGAACAGGGTAGACAGGCTACATGTAGTAGAAACAAAGGCATTCCATGACAACGTGACAATATCCGACTAGGTTTTTATCGTTATAAATCCACCGAAGGCGACGATGGTCCATAGCCGAATACAAACTATTACTACTAGATAGTTAGTCTGGCACCACACTAATATCAAGGTGACTATTACTACTAGACAGTCAGTCTGGCACCACATTAATATCAAGGTGACTATTACTACTAGACAGTCAGTCTGGCACCACACTAATATCAAGGTGACTATTACTACTAGAATGTCAGTCTGGCACCACATTAATATCAAGGTGACTATTACTACTAGACTGTCAGTCTGGCACCACACTAATATCAAGGTGACTATTACTACTAGACAGTCAGTCTGGCACCACACTAATATCAAGGTGACTATTACTACTAGACTGTCAGTCTGGCACCACACTAATATCAAGGTGACTATTACTACTAGACAGTCAGTCTGGCACCACATTAATATCAAGGTGACTATTACTACTAGACAGTCAGTCTGGCACCACACTAATATCAAGGTGACTATTACTACTAGACTGTCAGTCTGGCACCACATTAATATCAAGGTGACTATTCCTACTAGACTGTCAGTCTGGCACCACACTAATATCAAGGTGACTATTACTACTAGACTGTCAGTCTGGCACCACATTAATATCAAGGTGACTATTACTACTAGACTGTCAGTCTGGCACCACACTAATATCAAGGTGACTATTACTACTAGACTGTCAGTCTGGCACCACACTAATATCAAGGTGACTATTACTACTAGACTGTCAGTCTGGCACCACACTAATATCAAGGTGACTATTACTACTAGACTGTCAGTCTGGCACCACACTAATATCAAGGTGACTATTACTACTAGACTGTCAGTCTGGCACCACACTAATATCAAGGTGACTATTACTACTAGACAGTCAGTCTGGCACCACACTAATATCAAGGTGACTATTACTACTAGACTGTCAGTCTGGCACCACATTAATATCAAGGTGACTATTACTACTAGATAGTTAGTCTGGCACCACACTAATATCAAGGTGACTATTACTACTAGACTGTCAGTCTGGCACCACACTAATATCAAGGTGACTATTACTACTAGACTGTCAGTCTGGCACCACATTAATATCAAGGTGACTATTACTACTAGACAGTCAGTCTGGCACCACACTAATATCAAGGTGACTATTACTACTAGACTGTCAGTCTGGCACCACACTAATATCAAGGTGACTATTACTACTAGACTGTCAGTCTGGCACCACACTAATATCAAGGTGACTATTACTACTAGACTGTCAGTCTGGCACCACACTAATATCAAGGTGACTATTACTACTAGACTGTCAGTCTGGCACCACACTAATATCAAGGTGACTATTACTACTAGACTGTCAGTCTGGCACCACACTAATATCAAGGTGACTATTACTACTAGACTGTCAGTCTGGCACCACATTAATATCAAGGTGACTATTACTACTAGATAGTTAGTCTGGCACCACACTAATATCAAGGTGACTATTACAACTAGACTGTCAGTCTGGCACCACACTAATATCAAGGTGACTATTACTACTAGACTGTCAGTCTGGCACCACACTAATATCAAGGTGACTATTACAACTAGACTGTCAGTCTGGCACCACACTAATATCAAGGTGACTATTACTACTAGACTGTCAGTCTGGCACCACACTAATATCAAGGTGACTATTACAACTAGACAGTCAGTCTGGCACCACACTAATATCAAGGTGACTATTACTACTAGACTGTCAGTCTGGCACCACACTAATATCAAGGTGACTATTACTACTAGACTGTCAGTCTGGCACCACACTAATATCAAGGTGACTATTACAACTAGACTGTCAGTCTGGCACCACACTAATATCAAGGTGACTATTACTACTTGACTGTCAGTCTGGCACCACACTAATATCAAGGTGACTATTACTACTAGACAGTCAGTCTGGCACCACACTAATATCAAGGTGACTATTACTACTAGACAGTCAGTCTGGCACCACACTAATATCAAGGTGACTATTACTACTAGACAGTCAGTCTGGCACCACACTAATATCAAGGTGACTATTACTACTAGACTGTCAGTCTGGCACCACACTACTATCAAGGTGACTATTCCTACTAGAAAGTCAGTCTGGCACCACACTAATATCAAGGTGACTATTACTACTAGACTGTCAGTCTGGCACCACACTAATATCAAGGTGACTATTACTACTAGACTGTCAGTCTGGCACCACACTAATATCAAGGTGACTATTACTACTAGACTGTCAGTCTGGCACCACACTAATATCAAGGTGACTATCACTACTAGAAAGTCAGTCTGGCACCACACTAATATCAAGGTGACTATTACTACTTGACTGTCAGTCTGGCACCACACTAATATCAAGGTGACTATTACTACTAGACTGTCAGTCTGGCACCACACTAATATCAAGGTGACTATTACTACTAGACTGTCAGTCTGGCACCACACTAATATCAAGGTGATTATTACTACTAGACAGTCAGTCTGGCACCACACTAATATCAAGGTGACTATTACTACCAGACTGCCAGTCTGGCACCACACTAGTAACAAGGTGACTATTACTACTAGACAGTCAGTCTGGCACCACACTAATATCAAGGTGACTATTACTACTTGACTGTCAGTCTGGCACCACACTAATATCAAGGTGACTATTACTACTTGACTGTCAGTCTGGCACCACACTAATATCAAGGTGACTATTACTACTAGACAGTCAGTCTGGCACCACACTAATATCAAGGTGACTATTACTACTTGACTGTCAGTCTGGCACCACACTAATATCAAGGTGACTATTACTACTAGACTGTCAGTCTGGCACCACACTACTATCAAGGTGACTATTACTACTAGACTGTCAGTCTGGCACCACACTAATATCAAGGTGACTATTACAACTAGACAGTCAGTCTGGCACCATACTAATATCAAGGTGACTATTACAACTAGACAGTCAGTCTGGCACCACACTAATATCAAGGTGACTATTACTACTTGACTGTCAGTCTGGCACCACACTAATATCAAGGTGACTATTACTACTAGACAGTCAGTCTGGCACCATACTAATATCAAGGTGACTATTACTACTAGACTGTCAGTCTAGTATCCGAATGCCACTCTATTCTCCTCATTGTGCAGCACTACCCTACAGGGCTCAAATGTAGTGGACTATAGGGGGTAGAGGGAACCATCTGGGAAACATACCCTCCTCAGATCCGTCCACACAAGGTCATGTGTTTCAGTGGTAAATGATCATACAGTTATGATTATCAATGAATGGAGCTTCTTTCAACCTTAACATGTATAATCTGTCTTCCACATTGTGTGTGTGTGTGTGTGTGTGTGTGTCTCTCTCTGTGTGTGTGTGTGTGTGTGTGTGTGTGTGTGTGTGTGTGTGTGTGTGTGTGTGTGTGTGTGTGTGTGTGTGTGTGTGTGTGTGTGTGTGTGTGTGTGTGTGTGTGTGTGTGTGTGTGTGTGTGTGTGTGTGTGTGTGTGTGTGTGTGTGTGTGTGTGTGTGTGTGTGTGTGTGTGTGATATAAGAGAGGAAAGACGGGATAGAGAGGAAAAGAAAGGTGGAATAGAGGGTGGCTGGAGGAGAACAGGGGATGCTGGGTTGTGATTCACTGGGTGTGACACGAAACCAGCTGGCATCCTCAGACGCCCATCCCTCTCTCTCTCTCTCTCTCTCCATCACTGTGTGTTTCTGGGCGTGAAATCAGTTCTTCGCTGGCCAAGTTCACACAGTGGAATGATTGCCTGCAGAGTTTCCCTCCCTCTCTTTCTCTCTTTCTCTCCATCCCTCCAGACCTCCTTTCTCCCTCTTTTCCTACCTATTGAATCTGTGGAAGCCATTTTGTAAAATCTGATCCTTTGTGTGTTGGAGAAATTGTAGTGTGGGTTTTGATTGGATTATTTCTGTATCCCCGTGAGCCAATGATGACAGTCTTTCTGGGGTCTGACACATAACGAAAATAAATTACAGACAAAATACTTTACAATTTACATACATTAACATGTAGTGTGCGTGTGTGTGTGTGTGTGTGTGTGTGTGTGTGTGTGTGTGTGTGTGTGTGTGTGTGTGTGTGTGTGTGTGTGTGTGTGTGTGTGTGTGTGTGTGTGTGTGTGTGTGTGTGTGTGTGTGTGTGTGTGTGTGTCTAACAGAAACACATACATGTCAGTACATTTACACCACCAGTAGGTCACATGGGGTGAGGCGTTGAGCCGTGAGGCGTTGCTTTACTTGTGTTTTGAAACCAGGTGTGCTGGTCACTTGTGCTAAACAAGATAGGAAGCAGGTCCATCTACTCATGGCTGTATATTACTGCTCCTTGAATGTGTTCTGGCCCCGGGGACTGTGAAAAGACCCCTGGTGGGTAAGTGTGAGTCAGTGATGTGTGTCAGTGCTGTGTGTCAGTGCTGTGTGTCAGTGCTGTGTGTCAGTGCTGTGTGTCAGTGCTGTGTGTCAGTGCTGTGTGTCAGTGCTGTGTGTCAGTGCTGTGTGTCAGTTGACTATGCAAACTATTTGGAATTTTCAACACATCAATGTTTCTTATAAAAACAAAAAGTGATGCAGTCGGTCTCTTAGCCAAAAGAGACTGGCAGCATAGTATTCATATCAGCCCTCTGATTACAATTACTACTAGACTTCAACTAGAAGGTAGCCTAGTGGGTAGAGTGTCTACTAGGCAGGTATCCTAGCGGATAGAATGCCTACTATGCATGTAGCCTATTGGATAGAGCGCCTACTAGGCGGATAGCCTAGTGATTAGAGCGCCTACTAGGTAGTGGATAGAGCGCCTACTAGGTAGGTCGCCTAGTGGTTAGAGCGCCAACTAGGTAGGTAGCCTAGCGGATAGAGTGCCTACTAGGCAGGTAGCCTAGTGGTTAGAGCGCCTACTAGGTAGGTAGCCTAGTGGGTAGAGTGTCTACTAGGAAGGTATCCTAGCGGATAGAGCGCCTACTAGGCAGGTAGCCTATTGGATAGAGCGCCTACTAGGCGGATAGCCTAGTGGTTAGAGCGCCTACTAGGTAGGTAGCCTAGTGGTTAGAGCGCCTACTAGGTAGGTAGCCTAGCAGATAGAGTGCCTACTAGGCAGGTCGCCTAGTGGTTAGAGCGCCTACTAGGCAGGTAGCCTAGCGGATAGAGCGCCCACTAGGTAGGTAGCCTAGTGGGTAGAGTGTCTACTAGGCAGGTATCCTAGCGGATAGAGCGCCTACTAGGCAGGTAGCCTATTGGATAGAGCGCCTACTAGGCGGATAGCCTAGTGGTTAGAGCGCCTACTAGGTAGGTAGCCTAGTGGTTAGAGCGCCTACTAGGTAGGTAGCCTAGCAGATAGAGTGCCTACTAGGCAGGTCGCCTAGTGGTTAGAGCGCCTACTAGGCAGGTAGCCTAGCGGATAGAGCGCCTACTAGGCAGGTAGCCTAGCAGATAGAGCGCCTACTAGGCAGGTAGCCTAGCAGATAGA
>NC_092091.1:82422999-82450499 GCF_045679555.1 Salvelinus alpinus | reverse complement strand
CCCGCTCTCTCTCTCTCTATCGTTCCGTTCCTGCTCCCAGCTGTTTCTCATTCTCCTAACGACCTCGTTTACTCTTTCACACCTGTCCCCTATTTTGCCCTCTGATTAGAGTCCCTATTTCTCCCTCTGTTTTCCGCTTCTGTCCTTGTCGGATTCTTGTTTGATGTTTGCTGTTCCTGTGTCCTTGTTCCGCCCTGTCGTGTTCTTTGCCTTCTTCAGATGCTGCGTGTGAGCAGGTGTCTATGTCAGCTACGGCCAGTGCCTTCCCGAAGCGACCTGCAGTCTGTGGTCGCGTCTCCAGTCGTTCCTCTCTATTGACGAGAGGATTTCAGTTTCCTGTTTTGGATTTACTATTGATTATATCCAGGAGAATCATTATTTGTTTAATACTGGAATAAAGACTCTGTTACTATTACGTCGCTTTTGGGTCCTCATTCACCAGCATAACAGAAGAATCCGACCAAGAATGGACCCAGCGACTACGGATTCTCGCAACACTGCCGTCGAGATCCAGGGAGCAATGCTCGGCAGACACGAGCAGGAATTGTCTGCTGCTCGCCATGCCGTTGAGACCCTGTCCGCTCAGGTCTCCGATCTCTCAGGACAGTTTCAGAGTCTTCGTCTCGTGCCACCAGCTACTTCCTGGTCTTCCGAGTCTCCGGAACCTAGGGTTAATAACCCACCATGTTACTCTGGGCAGCCCACTGAGTGTCGCTCCTTTCTCACCCAGTGTGATATTGTGTTCTCTCTCCAGCCCAACACATACTCAAGAGAGAGAGCTCGGATCGCTTACGTCATATCACTCCTTACTGGTCGGGCTCGGGAGTGGGGCACAGCTATCTGGGAGGCAAGGGCTGAGTGTTCTAACGTTTATCAGAACTTTAAAGAGGAGATGATACGGGTTTTTGATCGTTCAGTTTTTGGGAAGGAGGCTTCCAGGGTCCTGGCTTCCCTATGTCAAGGTGATCGATCCATAACGGATTACTCTATAGAGTTTCGCACTCTTGCTGCATCCAGTGACTGGAACGAGCCGGCGTTGCTCGCTCGTTTTCTGGAGGGACTCCACGCTGAGGTTAAGGATGAGATTCTCTCCCGGGAGGTTCCTTCCAGCGTGGACTCTTTGATTGCTCTCGCCATCCGCATAGAACGACGGGTAGATCTTCGTCACCGAGCTCGTGGAAGAGAGCTCGCGTTAACGGTGTTTCCCCTCTCCGCATCTCAACCATCTCCTCCCACCGGCTCAGAGACTGAGCCCATGCAGCTGGGAGGTATTCGCATCTCGACTAAGGAGAGGGAACGGAGAATCACCAACCGCCTTTGCCTCTATTGCGGTTCTGCTGGACATTTTGTCATGTCATGTCCAGTAAAAGCCAGAGCTCATCAGTAAGCGGAGGGCTACTGGTGAGCGCTACTACTCAGGTCTCTCCATCAAGATCCTGTACTACCTTGTCGGTCCATCTACGCTGGACCGGTTCGGCTGCTTCCTGCAGTGCCTTGATAGACTCTGGGGCTGAGGGTTGTTTTATGGACGAAGCATGGGCTCGGAAACATGACATTCCTCTCAGACAGTTAGGGAAGCCCACGCCCATGTTCGCCTTAGATGGTAGTCTTCTCCCCAGTATCAGATGTGAGACACTACCTTTAACCCTCACAGTATCTGGTAACCACAGTGAGACCATTTCCTTTTTGATTTTTCGTTCACCTTTTACACCTGTTGTTTTGGGTCATCCCTGGCTAGTATGTCATAATCCTTCTATTAATTGGTCTTGTAATTCTATCCTATCCTGGAACGTTTCTTGTCATGTGAAGTGTTTAATGTCTGCTATCCCTCCTGTGTCTTCTGTCCCCTCTACTCAGGAGGAACCTGGTGATTTGACAGGAGTGCCGGAGGAATATCATGATCTGCGCACGGTCTTCAGTCGGTCCAGAGCCAGCTCCCTTCCTCCTCACCGGTCGTATGATTGTTGTATTGATCTCCTTCCGGGGACCACTCCCCCTCGGGGTAGACTATACTCTCTGTCGGCTCCCGAACGTAAGGCTCTCGAGGATTATCTGTCTGTTTCTCTCGACGCCGGTACCGTGGTGCCTTCTTCCTCTCCCGCCGGAGCGGGATTTTTCTTTGTTAAGAAGAAGGACGGTACTCTGCGCCCCTGCGTGGATTATCGAGGGCTGAATGACATAACGGTTAAGAATCGTTATCCGCTTCCCCTTATGTCGTCAGCCTTCGAGATTTTGCAGGGAGCCAGGTGCTTTACTAAGTTGGACCTTCGTAACGCTTACCATCTCGTACGCATCAGAGAGGGGGACGAGTGGAAAACGGCGTTTAACACTCCGTTAGGGCATTTTGAATACCGGGTTCTGCCGTTCGGTCTCGCTAATGCTCCAGCTGTCTTTCAGGCATTAGTTAATGATGTACTGAGAGACATGCTGAACATTTTTGTTTTCGTTTACCTTGACGATATCCTGATTTTTTCACCGTCACTCGAGATTCATGTTCAGCACGTTCGACGTGTACTCCAGCGCCTTTTAGAGAATTGTCTCTACGTGAAGGCTGAGAAGTGCGCCTTTCATGTCTCCTCTGTCACTTTTCTCGGTTCTGTTATTTCCGCTGAAGGCATTCAGATGGATCCCGCTAAGGTCCAGGCTGTCAGCGATTGGCCCGTCCCTAAGTCACGTGTCGAGTTGCAGCGCTTTCTCGGTTTCGCTAATTTCTATCGGCGTTTCATTCGTAATTTCGGTCAAGTGGCTGCCCCTCTCACAGCTCTGACTTCTGTCAAGACTTGCTTTAAGTGGTCCGGTTCCGCCCAGGGAGCTTTTGATCTCCTCAAGAAGCGTTTTACATCCGCCCCTATCCTTGTTACTCCTGACGTCACTAAACAATTCATTGTCGAGGTTGACGCTTCAGAGGTGGGCGTGGGAGCCATTCTGTCTCAGCGCTTCCAGTCTGACGATAAGGTCCATCCTTGCGCTTACTTTTCTCATCGCCTGTCGCCATCGGAACGCAACTATGATGTGGGTAACCGCGAACTGCTCGCCATCCGCTTAGCCATAGGCGAATGGCGACAGTGGTTGGAGGGGGCGACCGTCCCTTTTGTCGTTTGGACTGACCATAAGAACCTTGAGTACATCCGTTCGGCCAAACGACTTAATGCACGTCAAGCTCGTTGGGCGTTGTTTTTCGCTCGTTTCGAGTTCGTGATTTCCTATCGTCCGGGAAATAAGAACACCAAGCCTGATGCCTTATCCCGTCTCTTTAGTTCTTCTGTGGCTTCTACCGACCCCGAGGGGATTCTCCCTGAAGGGCGTGTTGTCGGGTTGACTGTCTGGGGAATTGAGAGACAGGTAAAGCAAGCACTCACTCACACTGCGTCGCCGCGCGCTTGTCCTAGTAACCTTCTGTTCGTTCCTGTCTCTACTCGTCTGGCTGTTCTTCAGTGGGCTCACTCTGCCAAGTTAGCTGGCCACCCCGGCGTTCGGGGTACGCTTGCTTCTATTCGCCAGCGGTTTTGGTGGCCTACTCAGGAGCGGGACACGCGCCGTTTCGTGGCTGCTTGTTCGGACTGCGCGCAGACTAAGTCAGGTAACTCTCCTCCTGCCGGTCGTCTCAGACCGCTTCCCATTCCTTCTCGACCATGGTCTCACATCGCCTTAGACTTTATTACCGGTCTGCCTTCGTCTGCGGGGAAGACTGTGATTCTTACGGTTATCGATAGGTTCTCTAAGGCGGCACATTTCATTCCCCTCGCTAAGCTTCCTTCCGCTAAGGAGACGGCACAAATCATCATTGAGAATGTGTTCAGAATTCATGGCCTCCCGTTAGACGCCGTTTCAGACAGAGGTCCGCAATTCACGTCACAGTTTTGGAGGGAGTTCTGTCGTTTGATTGGTGCTTCCGTCAGTCTCTCTTCCGGGTTTCATCCCCAGTCTAACGGTCAAGCAGAAAGGGCCAATCAGTCGATTGGTCGCATATTACGCAGCCTTTCGTTTCGAAACCCTGCGTCTTGGGCAGAACAGCTCCCCTGGGCTGAGTACGCTCACAACTCGCTTCCTTCGTCTGCTACCGGGCTATCCCCGTTTCAGAGTAGTCTTGGCTACCAGCCTCCTCTGTTTTCGTCCCAGCTCGCCGAGTCCAGCGTTCCCTCCGCTCAGGCTTTTGTCCAACGTTGTGAGCGCACCTGGAGGAGGGTCAGGTCTGCACTTTGCCGTTACAGGGCGCAGACTGTGAGAGCCGCCAATAAACGTAGGATTAAGAGTCCTAGGTATTGTCGCGGTCAGAGAGTGTGGCTTTCCACTCGTAACCTTCCCCTTACGACAGCTTCTCGCAAGTTGACTCCGCGGTTCATTGGTCCGTTCCGTGTCTCTCAGGTCGTCAATCCTGTCGCTGTGCGACTGCTTCTTCCGCGACATCTTCGTCGCGTCCACCCTGTCTTCCATGTCTCTTGTGTCAAGCCTTTTCTTCGCGCCCCCGTTCGTCTTCCCTCCCCCCCCCCCCGTCCTTGTCGAGGGCGCTCCTATTTACAAGGTACGGAAGATCATGGACATGCGTTCTCGGGGACGTGGTCACCAGTACTTAGTGGATTGGGAGGGTTACGGTCCTGAGGAGAGGAGTTGGGTTCCATCTCGGGACGTGCTGGACCGTTCGTTGATTGATGATTTCCTTCGTTGCCGCCAGGGTTCCTCCTCGAGTGCGCCAGGAGGCGCTCGGTGAGTGGGGGGGTACTGTCATGTTTTGTCATTGATTATCATGTCTTGTCCCTGTGCTTCCCTCTGCTGGTCTTATTAGGTTCTTTCTCTTTCTCTCTCTCTCTCCTCCTCCCTCTCTCCCTCTCCCGCTCTCTCTCTCTCTATCGTTCCGTTCCTGCTCCCAGCTGTTTCTCATTCTCCTAACGACCTCGTTTACTCTTTCACACCTGTCCCCTATTTTGCCCTCTGATTAGAGTTCCTATTTCTCCCTCTGTTTTCCGCTTCTGTCCTTGTCGGATTCTTGTTTGATGTTTGCTGTTCCTGTGTCCTTGTTCCGCCCTGTCGTGTTCTTTGCCTTCTTCAGATGCTGCGTGTGAGCAGGTGTCTATGTCAGCTACGGCCAGTGCCTTCCCGAAGCGACCTGCAGTCTGTGGTCGCGTCTCCAGTCGTTCCTCTCTATTGACGAGAGGATTTCAGTTTCCTGTTTTGGATTTACTATTGATTATATCCAGGAGAATCATTATTTGTTTAATACTGGAATAAAGACTCTGTTACTATTACGTCGCTTTTGGGTCCTCATTCACCAGCATAACACATTGACCTACCACATACGGTACTATAACAAAGGCTACAATATTGCAAACTCTAACCTAGTAAGGCCCTGAACTTTCACTATGTAAAGAACATAGACTTGCAAAACTAATCTCACATCATGACGTTTGATGCTTTAGAATGTAAAACAACTTGTTAATTAGCAAAACTTGTTCCGGAACTCGTCATTAGAACTTCAGAACTCTCGTCCCAAACGACAGGTACTTTGTGATTCCTTTAATGAGGTCAATGTCACAGGGACACAGAGTAGGATGATAAAATGAAAAGAAATGGAGAGATTTAAAAAGAAGGAAAGAAAGAAAATGTGCGGCAGAGAATAAATCAAACGTATTTTACCGTGTGCATGGTAGGACTTGGTACGACTTCAGTCTCCCTCGCTAACTTTAAAGGAGTGTCTTCTGATGTCTGATGAGGGTGACAGGAGTGGGTTTGAGACAGAAAAATGACTTAAAAGGAAAGAAACTGTGAAAGGCGATTAAAGAGCTAAAAGGGAAAATATCTAAAATCGCTCTCTCACTGATGTCAACTTCCCACCATTTCTCTTTCAATCTCTGTCTCTCAGTCTCTCAATTCAATTCAATTCAATTCAAGGGGCTTTATTGGCATGGGAAACATGTGTTAACATTGCCAAAGCAAGTGAGGTAGATAATATACAAAAGTGAAATAAACAATAAAAATTAACAGTAAACATTACACATACAGAAGTTTCAAAACAATAAAGACATGACAAATGTCATATTATATATATACAGTGTTGTAACAATGTACAAATGGTTAAAGCACACAAGTTAAAATAAATAAACATAAATATGGGTTGTATTTACAATGGTGTTTGTTCTTCACTGGTTGCCCTTTTCTTGTGGCAACAGGTCACAAATCTTGCTGCTGTGATGGCACACTGTGGAATTTCACCCAGTAGATATGGGAGTTTATCAAAATTGGATTTGTTTTCGAATTCTTTGTGGATCTGTGTAATCTGAGGGAAATATGTCTCTCTAATATGGTCATACATTGGGCAGGAGGTTAGGAAGTGCAGCTCAGTTTCCACCTCATTTTGTGGGCAGTGAGCACATAGCCTGTCTTCTCTTGAGAGCCATGTCTGCCTACGGCGGCCTTTCTCAATAGCAAGGCTATGCTCACTGAGTCTGTACATAGTCAAAGCTTTCCTTAAGTTTGGGTCAGTCACAGTGGTCAGGTATTCTGCCACTGTATACTCTCTGTTTAGGGCCAAATAGCATTCTAGTTTGCTCTGTTTTTTTGTTAATTCTTTCCAATGTGTCAAGTAATTATCTTTTTGTTTCCTCATGATTTGGTTGGGTCTAATTGTGCTGTTGTCCTGGGGCTCTGTGGGGTGTGTTTGTGTTTGTGAACAGAGCCCTAGGACAAGCTTGCTTAGGGGACTCTTCTCCAGGTTCATCTCTCTGTAGGTGATGGCTTTGTTATGGAAGGTTTGGGAATCGCTTCCTTTTAGGTGGTTGTAGAATTTAACGGCTCTTTTCTGGATTTTGATAATTAGTGGGTATCGGCCTAATTCTGCTCTGCATGCATTATTTGGTGTTCTACGTTGTACACGGAGGATATTTTTGCAGAATTCTGCATGCAGAGTCTCAATTTGGTGTTTGTCCCATTTTGTGAAATCTTGGTTGGTGAGCGGACCCCAGACCTCACAACCATAAAGGGCAATGGGCTCTATGACTGATTCAAGTATTTTTAGCCAGATCCTAATTGGTATGTTGAAATTTATGTTCCTTTTGATGGCATAGAATGCCCTTCTTGCCTTGTCTCTCAGATCGTTCACAGCTCTGTGGAAGCTACCTGTGGTGCTGATGTTTAGGCCGAGGTATGTATAGTTTTTTGTGTGCTCTAGGGCAACGGTGTCTAGATGGAATTTGTGGTCTCTCTCTGTCTCTCAGTCTCTCAGTCTCTCTCTGTCTCTCAGTCTCTCAGTCTCTCTCTGTCTCTCTCTGTCTCTCTCTGTCTCTCTCTGTCTCTCTCTGTCTCTCTCTGTCTCTCTCTGTCTCTCAGTGTCTCTCAGTCTCTCTCGTTCCCTCTCTCTCGTTCCCTCTCTCTCGTTCCCTCTCTCTCGTTCCCTCTCTCTCGTTCCCTCTCTCTCGTTCCCTCTCTCTCGTTCCCTCTCTCTCTCTCTCTCATTCTCTCTCTCTCGTTCTCTCTCTCGTTCTCTCTCGTTCTCTCTCTCTCTCTCTCTCTCTCTCTCTCTCTCTCTCTCTCTCTCTCTCTCTCTCTCTCTCTCTCTCTCTCTCTCTCTCTCTCTCTCTCGCTCTCGTTCCCTCTCTCTCTCTCTCTAAGTGCTAATTTGTCCTCCTCTTCATTATATTAGTTTGCTCCTATCACATCAACTTCCTCTCCCCTCAGCTCAGTCTGATCAGTCCTCTTCATTAGATTTGTTTACATGGCATTCTGAAGTCCTTCCAACATCAAATCACATTGTATTGGTCACATGCCCTGAATACAACAGGTGTAGACCTTACAGTGAAATGCTTAATTACAAGCCATTAATGCAGTTAATATGTGTTAATAAGTAAAAGTAGAAAATAAGAAAAAAAAAAAATAATAATAATTAAAAAGCAGCAGCAGTAAAATAACAATAGCGAGGCGGCAGGTATCCTAGTGGTTAGAGAGGCAGGTAGCCTAGTGGTTAGAGAAGCAAGTAGCCTAGTGGTTAGAGAGGCAGGTAGCCTAGTGGTTAGAGAAGCAAGTAGCCTAGTGGTTAGAGAGGCAGGTAGCCTAGTGGTTAGAGAGACAGGTAGTCTAGTGGTTAGAGAGGCAGGTAGCCTAGTGGTTAGAGAGACAGGTAGCCTAGTGGTTAGAGAGGCAGGTAGCCTAGTGGTTAGAGAAGCAAGTAGCCTAGTGGTTAGAGAGGCAGGTAGCCTAGTGGTTAGAGAGGCAGGTAGCCTAGTGGTTAGAGAGGCAGGTAGCCTAGTGGTTAGAGAGGCAGGTAGCCTAGTGGTTAGAGAGGCATGTAGCCTAGTGGTTAGAGAGGCAGGTAGCCTCATGGTTAGAGAGGCAGGTAGCCTAGTGGTTAGAGAGGCAGGTAGCCTAGTGGTTAGAGAGGCATGTAGCCTAGTGGTTAGAGAGGCATGTAGCCTAGTGGTTAGAGAGGCAGGTAGCCTAGTGGTTAGAGAGGCAGGTAGCCTAGTGGTTAGAGAGGCAGGTAGCCTAGTGGTTAGATCGGCAGGTAGCCTAGTGGTTAGAGAGGCAGGTAGCCTAGTGGTTAGAGAATCAGGTAGCCTAGTGGTTAGATCAGCAGGTAGCCTAGTGGTTAGAGAGGCATGTAGCCTAGTGGTTAGAGAGGCAGGTAGCCTAGTGGTTAGAGAGGCAGGTAGCCTAATGGTTAGAGAATCAGGTAGCCTAGTGGTTAGAGGGGCAGGTAGCCTAGTGGTTAGAGAGGCAGGTAGCCTAGTGGTTAGAGAGGCAGGTAGCCTAGTGGTTAGATCGGCAGGTAGCCTAGTGGTTAGAGAGGCAGGTAGCCTAGTGGTTAGAGAATCAGGTAGCCTAGTGGTTAGAGAGGCAGGTAGCCTAGTGGTTAGAGAGGCAGGTAGCCTAGTGGTTAGAGAGGCAGGTAGCCTAGTGGTTAGAGCGTTGGACTAGTAACCGAACGGTTGCAGCATCAAATCCCTGAGCTGACAAGTTAAACATCTGTCATTCTACCTCTGAACAAGACGGTTAACCCACTGTTCCTAGGCTGTCATTGAAAATAAGAATACTTTTTATCATGTTATTCAATGATTAAATATATGTCACGTGATAAGTCCAGAGATAATAACATTGTATTTTAAATTTCAACTAGGCAAGTCAGTTAAGAACAAATTCTAATTTACAATGACAGCCTACCGGTATGTCCTTAAAGAACTTCTTGTCAATATGGAGGCGCTGTTTCCACTTTGTAAAAAATCGTGCTCAAATTAGAATGGCTAGTACTCTATTCTAGATCGTACAATATGCATATTATTATTACTATTGGATAGAAAACACTCTCAAGTTTCTAAAACCGTTTGAATTATATCTGTGAGTAAAACAGAACTCATTTTGCAGCAAACTTCCTGATAGGAAGTGAAAAATCTGAAATCGAGGCTCTGTTCCAGGGCCTTCCTATTCAATTGCTTGAAATCTAAGGATATACATGCACTTCATTCGCCTTCCACTAGATGTCAACAGGCAGTGGGAGGTGGAATGGGGTGTCTAGCTTGATCTGAGGTCGAACAAGAGCTCTTGGAATGACGTGACCACTATTTCCTTTGTCTACCAAGGCGCGGGAAGGACATCAGCATTGGCTTCTGAAAAGCGTTCGGTATAGACGGCTAATATCTCCGGCTTTGATTTTATTTGATACATGTGATAATATCATCGTAAAGTATTTTTTTTCAATATAGTTTTATCAGATTATTCAACGTTTATCGGGAGTTTTGGAGTTTTCCGTTCTCTGCATTAGGTGAAGATGGACATCTTCGCGCCACTTGGCTAGATAAGGTTGCTAATTCGACAGGAGAAGAGGACATTCTAAAACCAAACAACGATTTATTCTGGACAAAGGACTCCTTGTACAAGATTCTGATGGAAGCTCAGCAAAAGTAAGAACCATTTATGATGTCATTTCGTATTTCTGTGGAAAATGGTTAGTCCTATTTTCCTTCCTTTTTGCGGGCGCTGTCTCGCTATAACGTAAGCTGTTTGTTATGGTAAAGTTATTTTAAAAAATCTAACACGGCGATTGCATTAAGAACTAGTGTATCTTTCATTTGCTGTCCAACATGTATTTTTTAGTAAAGTTTATGATGAGTTCTTTGGTCAGATTAGGTGACTGTCCAAAATATCTCCGGATAATTTCGTGAATCGATGCTACATATTCACAACGTATAACCACGGTTTGCAGCTCAAAATATGCACATTTTCGAACAAAACATAAGTGTATTGTGTAACATGATGTTATAAGACTGTCATCTGATGAAGTTGGTCAAGGTTAGTGATTAATTTTATATCTTTTGCTGGTTTTTGCGAATGCTATCTATGCGGTGAATAAATGCAGTTGTGTGTTTGACTATTGTGGTAAGCTAATATAATGCTATATTGTGTTTTCGCTGTAAAATACTTAAAAAATCTGAAATATTGGCTGGATTCACAAGATGTGTATCTTTCATTTGCTGTACACCATGTATTTTTCATAAATGTTTTTTGATGAGTATTTAGGTATTTCCCGTTGATCTCTGTAATTATTCTTGCTGCTTCGGTGCTATTTGTGATTGTAGCTGCAATGTAAAACTTTGATTTATGCCTCAAATATGCACATTTTTGAACAAAACAGATTTATTGTATAACATGTTATATGACTGTCATCTGATGAAGTTGTTTCTTGGTTAGTGACTAATTATATCTCTCTTTGGTCGGTTTTGTGATAGCTACCTATGCGGTAAAAAAATTGTGAAAATATGCGTTTGACTCTTTTGCTATTGTGGTTAGCTAATAGAAATATATATTGTGTTTTCGCTGTAAAACATTTAAAAAATCGGAAATGATGGCTGGATTCACAAGATGTGTATCTTTCATTTGCTGTGTTGGACTTGTGATTTCATTATATTTATATGCTAGTATTTACTTGTGGCGCTATGCTAGGCTATGCTAGTCAGCTTTTTACTGATGAGGATGCTCCCGGATCAGGGATGGTGATGAAGTAGAGGTTTTAATTGACTTGCCTAATTAAATAAAAGGTTAAATAAAAATATACAGGGGGTACCAGTACAAAGTCAATGTGCAGGAGCCCTGGTTAGTTCAGGTAATATGTACAGTATGTAGAGGTACAATGAGTATGCATAGATAATACACACAGAATACAGGCAGTGTAAGAGGGGGGGGGGACAATGCAAATAGTGTGGGTAGCCATTTGATTAGCTGTTCAGGAGACTTATGGCTTGGGGGTAGAAGCTGTTGAGAAGCCTTTTGGACCTAGACTTCGTGCTCCGGTACCGCTTGTCGTGCAGTAGCAGAGAGAACAGTCTATGACTAGGTTGGCTGGAGTCTTGACACTTTTTAAGGCCTTCCTCTGACATCGCCTGGTATAGAGTTCCTTGATGGCAGGAAGCTTGGCCCCAGTGATGTATGGGCCGTACACACTACCCGCTGTAGCGCCAGTGGCTTGTGGTCGGACTCTAAGCAGTTGCCATTCAAGGCGGTGATGCAACCAGGCAGGATGCTCTCGATGGTGCAGCTGTAGAACTTCAGGAATCAGGAGGTATGTACCTGTATTCAGTGAATACCTTTCCTTTCTCCGTTTTTTCATCCTGAGGCACAAACACGCACACACATAACCACACACACATAACCACACACACACACATAAACACACACACAGTGAAGAGAGTGTTTGATGTGTGATGAGGTGTTATTTTCCTAAAGTACAGTAGGTGCTGAACAGGAACAAGAGGATCCACAAGAAAAACTGTGTGTGAGACACAGGTGTACAGCATGTCTGTATGTCTGTGTCATACTACTACTAAATATACTAGTCTAGAGGAGTGATGTCACTGTGTCATACTACTACTAGATATACTAGTCTAGAGGAGTGATGTCACTGTGTCATACTACTACTAGATATACTAGTCTAGAGGAGTGAGGTCACTGTGTCATACTACTACTAGATATACTAGTCTAGAGGAGTGATGTCACTGTGTCAAACTACTACTAGATATACTAGTCTAGAGGAGTGATGTCACTGGGTCATACTACTACTAGATATACTAGTCTAGAGGAGTGATGTCACTGTGTCAAACTACTACTAGATATACTAGTCTAGAGGAGTGATGTCACTGTGTCATACTACTACTAGATATACTAGTCTAGAGGAGTGATGTCACTGGGTCATACTACTACTAGATATACTAGTCTAGAGGAGTGATGTCACTGTGTCATACTACTACTAGATATACTAGTCTAGAGGAGTGATGTCACTGTGTCATACTACTACTAGTTATACTAGTCTAGAGGAGTGATGTCACTGTGTCAGTCTACTACTAGATATACTAGTCTAGAGGAGTGATGTCACTGTGTCATACTACTACTAGATATACTAGTCTAGAGGAGTGATGTCACTGTGTCATACTACTACTAGTTATACTAGTCTAGAGGAGTGATGTCACTGTGTCATACTACTACTAGATATACTAGTCTAGAGGAGTGATGTCACTGTGTCATACTACTACTAGATATACTAGTCTAGAGGAGTGATGTCACTGTGTCATACTACTACTAGATATACTAGTCTAGAGGAGTGATGTCACTGTGTCATACTACTACTAGATATACTAGTCTAGAGGAGTGATGTCACTGTGTCATACTACTACTAGATATACTAGTCTAGAGGAGTGATGTCACTGTGTCATACTACTACTAGTTATACTAGTCTAGAGGAGTGATGTCACTGGGTCATACTACTACTAGATATACTAGTCTAGAGGAGTGATGTCACTGTGTCATACTACTACTAGATATACTAGTCTAGAGGAGTGATGTCACTGGGTCATACTACTACTAGATATACTAGTCTAGAGGAGTGATGTCACTGTGTCATACTACTACTAGATATACTAGTCTAGAGGAGTGATGTCACTGTGTCAGTCTACTACTAGATATACTAGTCTAGAGGAGTGATGTCACTGTGTCATACTACTACTAGATATACTAGTCTAGAGGAGTGATGTCACTGTGTCATACTACTACTAGATATACTAGTCTAGAGGAGTGATGTCACTGTGTCATACTACTACTAGATATACTAGTCTAGAGGAGTGATGTCACTGTGTCAGTCTACTACTAGATATACTAGTCTAGAGGAGTGATGTCACTGTGTCATACTACTACTAGATATACTAGTCTAGAGGAGTGATGTCACTGTGTCAGTCTACTACTAGATATACTAGTCTAGAAGAGTGATGTCACTGTGTCATACTACTACTAGATATACTAGTCTAGAGGAGTGATGTCACTGTGTCATACTACTACTAGATATACTAGTCTAGAGGAGTGATGTCACTGTGTCATACTACTACTAGATATACTAGTCTAGAAGAGTGATGTCACTGTGTCATACTACTACTAGATATACTAGTCTAGAGGAGTGATGTCACTGTGTCAGTCTACTACTAGATATACTAGTCTAGAGGAGTGATGTCACTGTGTCATACTACTACTAGATATACTAGTCTAGAGGAGTGATGTCACTGGGTCATACTACTACTAGATATACTAGTCTAGAAGAGTGATGTCACTGTGTCATACTACTACTAGATATACTAGTCTAGAGGAGTGATGTCACTGTGTCAGTCTACTACTAGATATACTAGTCTAGAGGAGTGATGTCACTGTGTCATACTACTGCTAGATATACTAGTCTAGTGGACTGATGTCACTGTGTCATACTACTACTAGATATACTAGTCAAGAGGAGTGATGTCACTGGGTCATACTACTACTAGATATACTAGTCTAGAGGAGTGATGTCACTGTGTCATACTACTACTAGATATACTAGTCTAGAGGAGTGATGTCACTGTGTCATACTACTACTAGATATACTAGTCTAGAGGAGTGATGTCACTGTGTCATACTACTACTAGATATACTAGTCTAGAGGAGTGATGTCACTGTGTCATACTACTACTAGATATACTAGTCTAGAGGAGTGATGTCACTGGGTCATACTACTACTAGATATACTAGTCTAGAGGAGTGATGTCACTGGGTCATACTACTACTAGATATACTAGTCTAGTGGACTGATGTCACTGTGTCATACTACTACTAGATATACTAGTCTAGAGGAGTGATGTCACTGTGTCATACTACTACTAGATATACTAGTCTAGAGGAGTGATGTCACTGTGTCATACTACTACTAGATATACTAGTCTAGAGGAGTGATGTCACTGGGTCATACTACTACTAGATATACTAGTCTAGAGGAGTGATGTCACTGTGTCATACTACTACTAGATATACTAGTCTAGTGGACTGATGTCACTGTGTCATACTACTACTAGATATACTAGTCTAGAGGAGTGATGTCACTGTGTCAGTACTACTACTAGATATACTAGTCTAGAGGAGTGATGTCACTGTGTCATACTACTACTAGATATACTAGTCTAGAGGAGTGATGTCACTGTGTCATACTACTACTAGATATACTAGTCTAGAGGAGTGATGTCACTGTGTCATACTACTACTAGTTATACTAGTCTAGAGGAGTGATGTCACTGTGTCATACTACTACTAGATATACTAGTCTAGAGGAGTGATGTCACTGGGTCATACTACTACTAGATATACTAGTCTAGAGGAGTGATGTCACTGTGTCATACTACTACTAGTTATACTAGTCTAGAGGAGTGATGTCACTGTGTCATACTACTACTAGATATACTAGTCTAGAGGAGTGATGTCACTGTGTCAGTCTACTACTAGATATACTAGTCTAGAGGAGTGATGTCACTGTGTCATACTACTGCTAGATATACTAGTCTAGAGGAGTGATGTCACTGTGTCATACTACTGCTAGATATACTAGTCTAGAGGAGTGATGTCACTGGGTCATACTACTACTAGATATACTAGTCTAGAGGGGTGATGTCACTGTGTCATACTACTACTAGATATACTAGTCAAGAGGAGTGATGTCACTGTGTCATACTACTGCTAGTTATACTAGTCTAGAGGAGTGATGTCACTGTGTCATACTAGCTATACTAGTCTAGAGGGGTGATGTCACTGTGTCATACTACTGCTAGATATACTAGTCTAGAGGAGTGATGTCACTGTGTCATACTACTACTAGTTATACTAGTCTAGAGGAGTGATGTCACTGTGTCATACTACTACTAGATATACTAGTCTAGAGGAGTGATGTCACTGGGTCATACTACTACTAGATATACTAGTCTAGAGGAGTGATGTCACTGTGTCATACTACTACTAGATATACTAGTCAAGAGGAGTGATGTCACTGGGTCATACTACTACTAGATATACTAGTCTAGAGGAGTGATGTCACTGTGTCATACTACTACTAGATATACTAGTCTAGAGGAGTGATGTCACTGTGTCATACTACTACTAGATATACTAGTCTAGAGGAGTGATGTCACTGTGTCATACTACTACTAGATATACTAGTCTAGAGGAGTGATGTCACTGGGTCATACTACTACTAGATATACTAGTCTAGAGGGGTGATGTCACTGGGTCATACTACTACTAGTTATACTAGTCTAGTGGACTGATGTCACTGTGTCATACTACTACTAGATATACTAGTCTAGAGGAGTGATGTCACTGTGTCATACTACTACTAGATATACTAGTCTAGAGGAGTGATGTCACTGTGTCATACTACTACTAGATATACTAGTCTAGAGGAGTGATGTCACTGTGTCATACTACTACTAGATATACTAGTCTAGAGGGGTGATGTCACTGTGTCATACTACTACTAGATATACTAGTCTAGAGGAGTGATGTCACTGTGTCATACTACTACTAGATATACTAGTCTAGAGGAGTGATGTCACTGTGTCATACTACTACTAGATATACTAGTCTAGAGGAGTGATGTCACTGTGTCATACTACTACTAGATATACTAGTCTAGAGGAGTGATGTCACTGGGTCATACTACTACTAGATATACTAGTCTAGAGGAGTGATGTCACTGTGTCATACTACTGCTAGATATACTAGTCTAGAGGAGTGATGTCACTGTGTCAGTCTACTACTAGATATACTAGTCTAGAGGAGTGATGTCACTGTGTCATACTACTGCTAGATATACTAGTCTAGAGGAGTGATGTCACTGTGTCATACTACTGCTAGTTATACTAGTCTAGAGGAGTGATGTCACTGTGTCATACTAGACATACTAGTCTAGAGGGGTGATGTCACTGTGTCATACTACTACCAGATATACTAGTCTAGAGGAGTGATGTCACTGTGTCATACTACTACTAGTTATACTAGTCTAGAGGAGTGATGTCACTGTGTCATACTACTACTAGATATACTAGTCTAGAGGAGTGATGTCACTGTGTCATACTACTACTATATATACTAGTCTAGAGGAGTGATGTCACTGGGTCATACTACTACTAGATATACTAGTCTAGAGGAGTGATGTCACTGGGTCATACTACTACTAGATATACTAGTCTAGAGGAGTGATGTCACTGGGTCATACTACTACTAGATATACTAGTCTAGAGGAGTGATGTCACTGGGTCATACTACTACTAGATATACTAGTCTAGAGGAGTGATGTCACTGTGTCATACTACTACTAGATATACTAGTCTAGAAGAGTGATGTCACTGGGTCATACTACTACTAGATATACTAGTCTAGAGGAGTGATGTCACTGTGTCATACTACTACTAGATATACTAGTCTAGAGGAGTGATGTCACTGTGTCATACTACTACTAGTTATACTAGTCTAGAGGAGTGATGTCACTGTGTCATACTACTACTAGATATACTAGTCTAGAGGAGTGATGTCACTGTGTCAGTCTACTACTAGATATACTAGTCTAGAGGAGTGATGTCACTGTGTCATACTACTGCTAGATATACTAGTCTAGAGGAGTGATGTCACTGTGTCATACTACTGCTAGATATACTAGTCTAGAGGAGTGATGTCACTGGGTCATACTACTACTAGATATACTAGTCTAGAGGGGTGATGTCACTGTGTCATACTACTACTAGATATACTAGTCAAGAGGAGTGATGTCACTGTGTCATACTACTGCTAGTTATACTAGTCTAGAGGAGTGATGTCACTGTGTCATACTAGACATACTAGTCTAGAGGGGTGATGTCACTGTGTCATACTACTACCAGATATACTAGTCTAGAGGAGTGATGTCACTGTGTCATACTACTACTAGTTATACTAGTCTAGAGGAGTGATGTCACTGTGTCATACTACTACTAGATATACTAGTCTAGAGGAGTGATGTCACTGTGTCATACTACTACTAGATATACTAGTCTAGAGGAGTGATGTCACTGTGTCATACTACTACTAGATATACTAGTCTAGAGGAGTGATGTCACTGTGTCATACTACTGCTAGATATACTAGTCTAGAGGGGTGATGTCACTGTGTCATACTACTACTAGATATACTAGTCTAGAGGGGTGATGTCACTGTGTCATACTACTACTAGATATACTAGTCTAGAAGAGTGATGTCACTGTGTCATACTACTACTAGATATACTAGTCTAGAGGAGTGATGTCACTGGGTCATACTACTACTAGATATACTAGTCTAGAGGAGTGATGTCACTGTGTCATACTACTACTAGATATACTAGTCTAGAGGAGTGATGTCACTGTGTCATACTACTACTAGTTATACTAGTCTAGAGGAGTGATGTCACTGTGTCATACTACTACTAGATATACTAGTCAAGAGGAGTGATGTCACTGTGTCATACTACTACTAGATATACTAGTCAAGAGGGGTGTTGTCACTGTGTCAGTCTACTACTAGATATACTAGTCTAGAGGAGTGATGTCACTGTGTCATACTACTACTAGATATACTAGTCTAGAGGAGTGATGTCACTGTGTCATACTACTACTAGTTATACTAGTCTAGAGGAGTGATGTCACTGTGTCATACTACTACTAGATATACTAGTCAAGAGGAGTGATGTCACTGTGTCATACTACTACTAGATATACTAGTCTAGAGGAGTGATGTCACTGTGTCATACTACTACTAGATATACTAGTCAAGAGGGGTGTTGTCACTGTGTCAGTCTACTTCTAGATATACTAGTCTAGAGGGGTGTTGTCACTGTGTCATACTACTGCTAGATATACTAGTCTAGAGGAGTGATGTCACTGTGTCATACTACTACTAGTTATACTAGTCTAGAGGAGTGATGTCACTGGGTCATACTACTACTAGATATACTAGTCTAGAGGAGTGATGTCACTGGGTCATACTACTACTAGATATACTAGTCTAGAGGAGTGATGTCACTGGGTCATACTACTACTAGATATACTAGTCTAGAGGAGTGATGTCACTGGGTCATACTACTACTAGTTATACTAGTCTAGAGGAGTGATGTCACTGGGTCATACTACTACTAGATATACTAGTCTAGAGGAGTGATGTCACTGGGTCATACTACTACTAGTTATACTAGTCTAGAGGAGTGATGTCACTGGGTCATACTACTACTAGATATACTAGTCTAGAGGAGTGATGTCACTGGGTCATACTACTACTAGATATACTAGTCTAGAGGAGTGATGTCACTGGGCCATACTACTACTAGATATACTAGTCTAGAGGAGCGATGTCACTGGGTCATACTACTACTAGTTATACTAGTCTAGAGGAGTGATGTCACTGTGTCATACTACTACTAGATATACTAGTCTAGAGGAGTGATGTCACTGGGTCATACTACTACTACTAGATATACTAGTCTAGAGGAGTGATGTCACTGGGTCATACTACTACTAGTTATACTAGTCTAGAGGAGTGATGTCACTGGGTCATACTACTACTATATATACTAGTCTAGAGGAGTGATGTCACTGGGTCATACTACTACTAGATATACTAGTCTAGAGGAGTGATGTCACTGTGTCATACTACTACTAGTTATACTAGTCTAGAGGAGTGATGTCACTGTGTCATACTACTACTAGATATACTAGTCTAGAGGAGTGATGTCACTGGGTCATACTACTACTAGATATACTAGTCTAGTGGAGTGATGTCACTGGGTCATACTACTACTAGATATACTAGTCTAGAGGAGTGATATCACTGGGTCATACTACTACTAGATATACTAGTCTAGAGGAGTGATGTCACTGTGTCATACTACTACTAGATATACTAGTCTAGAGGAGTGATGTCACTGGGTCATACTACTACTAGATATACTAGTCTAGAGGAGTGATGTCACTGTGTCATACTACTACTAGATATACTAGTCTAGAGGAGTGATGTCACTGGGTCATACTACTACTAGATATACTAGTCTAGAGGAGTGATGTCACTGGGTCATACTACTACTAGTTATACTAGTCTAGAGGAGTGATGTCACTGGGTCATACTACTACTAGATATACTAGTCTAGAGGAGTGATGTCACTGTGTCATACTACTACTAGATATACTAGTCTAGAGGAGTGATGTCACTGGGTCATACTACTACTAGATATACTAGTCAAGAGGAGTGATGTCCCTGGGTCATACTACTACTAGATATACTAGTCTAGAGGAGTGATGTCACTGGGTCATACTACTACTAGATATACTAGTCTAGAGGGGTGATGTCACTGTGTCATACTACTACTAGATATACTAGTCAAGAGGAGTGATGTCCCTGGGTCATACTACTACTAGATATACTAGTCTAGAGGGGTGATGTCACTGTGTCATACTACTACTAGATATACTAGTCTAGAGGAGTGATGTCACTGTGTCATACTACTACTAGATATACTAGTCTAGAGGAGTGATGTCACTGTGTCATACTACTACTAGATATACTAGTCTAGAGGAGTGATGTCACTGTGTCATACTACTACTAGATATACTAGTCTAGAGGAGTGATGTCACTGTGTCATACTACTACTAGATATACTAGTCTAGAGGAGTGATGTCACTGTGTCATACTACTACTAGATATACTAGTCTAGAGGAGTGATGTCACTGGGTCATACTACTGCTAGATATACTAGTCTAGAGGGGTGATGTCACTGTGTCATACTACTACTAGATATACTAGTCTAGAGGAGTGATGTCACTGTGTCATACTACTACTAGATATACTAGTCTAGAGGAGTGATGTCACTGTGTCATACTACTACTAGATATACTAGTCTAGAGGAGTGATGTCACTGTGTCATACTACTACTAGATATACTAGTCTAGAGGAGTGATGTCACTGTGTCATACTACTACTAGATATACTAGTCTAGAGGAGTGATGTCACTGTGTCATACTACTATTAGATATACTAGTCTAGAGGAGTGATGTCACTGTGTCATACTACTACTAGTTATACTAGTCTAGAGGAGTGATGTCACTGGGTCATACTACTACTAGATATACTAGTCTAGAGGAGTGATGTCACTGGGTCATACTACTACTAGATATACTAGTCTAGAGGAGTGATGTCACTGTGTCATACTACTACTAGATATACTAGTCTAGAGGAGTGATGTCACTGGGTCATACTACTACTAGATATACTAGTCTAGAGGGGTGATGTCACTGTGTCATACTACTACTATATATACTAGTCTAGAGGAGTGATGTCACTGTGTCATACTACTACTAGATATACTAGTCTAGAGGAGTGATGTCACTGGGTCATACTACTACTAGATATACTAGACTAGAGGAGTGATGTCACTGTGTCATACTACTACTAGATATACTAGTCTAGAGGAGTGATGTCACTGGGTCATACTACTACTAGATATACTAGTCTAGAGGAGTGATGTCACTGTGTCATACTACTACTAGTTATACTAGTCTAGAGGAGTGATGTCACTGTGTCATACTACTACTAGATATACTAGTCTAGAGGAGTGATGTCACTGTGTCATACTACTACTAGATATACTAGTCTAGAGGAGTGATGTCACTGTGTCATACTACTACTAGATATACTAGTCTAGAGGAGTGATGTCACTGGGTCATACTACTACTAGATATACTAGTCTAGAGGAGTGATGTCACTGTGTCATACTACTACTAGATATACTAGACTAGAGGAGTGATGTCACTGTGTCATACTACTACTAGATATACTAGTCAAGAGGAGTGATGTCACTGTGTCATACTACTACTAGATATACTAGTCTAGAGGAGTGATGTCACTGTGTCATACTACTACTAGATATACTAGTCTAGAGGAGTGATGTCACTGTGTCATACTAGATATACTAGTCTAGAGGAGTGATGTCACTGTGTCATACTACTACTAGATATACTAGTCTAGAGGAGTGATGTCACTGTGTCATACTACTACTAGATATACTAGTCTAGAGGAGTGATGTCACTGTGTCATACTACTACTAGATATACTAGTCTAGAGGAGTGATGTCACTGTGTCATACTAGATATACTAGTCTAGAGGAGTGATGTCACTGTGTCATACTACTACTAGATATACTAGTCTAGAGGAGTGATGTCACTGTGTCATACTAGATATACTAGTCTAGAGGAGTGATGTCACTGTGTCATACTACTACTAGATATACTAGTCTAGAGGAGTGATGTCACTGTGTCATACTACTACTAGATATACTAGTCTAGAGGGGTGATGTCACTGTGTCATACTACTACTAGATATACTAGTCTAGAGGAGTGATGTCACTGTGTCATACTACTACTAGATATACTAGTCAAGAGGAGTGATGTCACTGTGTCATACTACTACTAGATATACTAGTCTAGAGGAGTGATGTCACTGTGTCAGTCTACTACTAGTTATACTAGTCTAGAGGAGTGATGTCACTGGGTCATACTACTACTAGATATACTAGTCTAGAGGAGTGATGTCACTGTGTCATACTACTGCTAGATATACTAGTCTAGAGGAGTGATGTCACTGTGTCATACTACTACTAGATATACTAGTCTAGAGGAGTGATGTCACTGTGTCATACTACTACTAGATATACTAGTCTAGAGGAGTGATGTCACTGGGTCATACTACTACTAGATATACTAGTCTAGAGGAGTGATGTCACTGTGTCATACTACTACTAGATATACTAGTCTAGAGGAGTGATGTCACTGTGTCATACTACTACTAGATATACTAGTCTAGAGGAGTGATGTCACTGTGTCATACTACTACTAGATATACTAGTCTAGAGGAGTGATGTCACTGGGTCATACTACTACTAGATATACTAGTCTAGAGGAGTGATGTCACTGGGTCATACTACTACTAGATATACTAGTCTAGAGGAGTGATGTCACTGTGTCATACTACTACTAGATATACTAGTCTAGAGGAGTGATGTCACTGTGTCATACTACTACTAGATATACTAGTCTAGAGGAGTGATGTCACTGTGTCATACTACTACTAGATATACTAGTCTAGAGGAGTGATGTCACTGTGTCATACTACTACTAGATATACTAGTCTAGAGGAGTGATGTCACTGTGTCATACTACTACTAGATATACTAGTCTAGAGGAGTGATGTCACTGTGTCATACTACTACTAGATATACTAGTCTAGAGGAGTGATGTCACTGTGTCATACTACTACTAGATATACTAGTCTAGAGGAGTGATGTCACTGTGTCATACTACTACTAGATATACTAGTCTAGAGGAGTGATGTCACTGTGTCATACTACTACTAGATATACTAGTCTAGAGGAGTGATGTCACTGTGTCATACTACTACTAGATATACTAGTCTAGAGGAGTGATGTCACTGTGTCATACTACTACTAGATATACTAGTCTAGAGGAGTGATGTCACTGTGTCATACTACTACTAGATATACTAGTCTAGAGGAGTGATGTCACTGTGTCATACTACTACTAGATATACTAGTCTAGAGGAGTGATGTCACTGTGTCATACTACTACTAGATATACTAGTCTAGAGGAGTGATGTCACTGTGTCATACTACTACTAGATATACTAGTCTAGAGGAGTGATGTCACTGTGTCATACTACTACTAGATATACTAGTCTAGAGGAGTGATGTCACTGTGTCATACTACTACTAGATATACTAGTCTAGAGGAGTGATGTCACTGTGTCATACTACTACTAGATATACTAGTCTAGAGGAGTGATGTCACTGTGTCATACTACTACTAGATATACTAGTCTAGAGGAGTGATGTCACTGTGTCATACTACTACTAGATATACTAGTCTAGAGGAGTGATGTCACTGTGTCATACTACAACTAGATATACTAGTCTAGAGGAGTGATGTCACTGGGTCATACTACTACTAGATATACTAGTCTAGAAGAGTGATGTCACTGTGTCTGTCATGTTTTGTCTTTGATCATCATGTCTTGTCCCTGTGCTTCCCTCTGCTGGTCTTATTAGGTTCTTTCCCTCTTTCTATCCCTCTCTCTCCTCCTCCCTCTCTCCCTCGAGAGCCTGACACAGTGACATCACTCCTCTAGACTAGTATATCTAGTAGTAGTATGACACAGTGACATCACTCCTCTAGACTAGTATATCTAGTAGTAGTATGACACAGTGACATCACTCCTCTAGTCTAGTATATCTAGTAGTAGTATGACCCAGTGACATCACTCCTCTAGACTAGTATATCTAGTAGTAGTATGACCCAGTGACATCACTCCTCTAGACTAGTATATCTAGTAGTAGTATGACACAGTGACATCACTCCGTCAGGCTCTCGAGGATTATCTGTCTGTATCTCTCGACGCCGGTACCGTGGTGCCTTCTTCCTCTCCCGCCGGAGCGGGGTTTTTCTTTGTTAAGAAGAAGGACGGTACTCTGCGCCCCTGCGTGGATTATCGAGGGCTGAATGACATAACGGTTAAGAATCGTTATCCGCTTCCCCTTATGTCGTCAGCCTTCGAGATTCTGCAGGGAGCCAGGTGCTTTACTAAGTTGGACCTTCGTAACGCTTACCATCTCGTACGCATCAGAGAGGGGGACGAGTGGAAGACGGCGTTTAACACTCCGTTAGGGCATTTTGAATGCCGGGTTCTGCCGTTCGGTCTCGCTAATGCTCCAGCTGTCTTTCAGGCATTAGTTAATGATGTACTGAGAGACATGCTGAACATCTTTGTTTTCGTTTACCTTGACGATATCCTGATTTTTTCACCGTCACTCGAGATTCATGTTCAGCACGTTCGACGTGTACTCCAGCGCCTTTTAGAGAATTGTCTCTACGTGAAGGCTGAGAAGTGCGCCTTTCATGTCTCCTCTGTCACATTTCTCGGTTCTGTTATTTCCGCTGAAGGCATTCAGATGGATCCCGCTAAGGTCCAGGCTGTCAGCGATTGGCCCGTTCCTAAGTCACGTGTCGAGTTGCAGCGCTTTCTCGGTTTCGCTAATTTCTATCGGCGTTTCATTCGTAATTTCGGTCAAGTGGCTGCCCCTCTCACAGCTCTGACTTCTGTCAAGACTTGCTTTAAGTGGTCCGGTTCCGCCCAGGGAGCTTTTGATCTCCTCAAGAAGCGTTTTACATCCGCCCCTATCCTTGTTACTCCTGACGTCACTAAACAATTCATTGTCGAGGTTGACGCTTCAGAGGTGGGCGTGGGAGCCATTCTGTCCCAGCGCTTCCAGTCTGACGATAAGGTCCATCCTTGCGCTTACTTTTCTCATCGCCTGTCGCCATCGGAACGCAACTATGATGTGGGTAACCGCGAACTGCTCGCCATCCGCTTAGCCATAGGCGAATGGCGACAGTGGTTGGAGGGGGCGACCGTTCCTTTTGTCGTTTGGACTGACCATAAGAACCTTGAGTACATCCGTTCTGCCAAACGACTTAATGCACGTCAAGCTCGTTGGGCGTTGTTTTTCGCTCGTTTCGAGTTCGTGATTTCCTATCGCCCGGGAAATAAGAACACCAAGCCTGATGCCTTATCCCGTCTCTTTAGTTCTTCTCTAGTTTCTACCGACCCCGAGGGGATTCTCCCTGAAGGGCGTGTTGTCGGGTTGACTGTCTGGGGAATTGAGAGACAGGTAAAGCAAGCACTCACTCACACTGCGTCGCTGCGCGCTTGTCCTAGTAACCTTCTGTTCGTTCCTGTCTCTACTCGTCTGGCTGTTCTTCAGTGGGCTCATTCTGCCAAGTTAGCTGGCCACCCCGGCGTTCGGGGTACGCTTGCTTCTATTCGCCAGCGGTTTTGGTGGCCTACTCAGGAGCGGGACACGCGCCGTTTCGTGGCTGCTTGTTCGGACTGCGCGCAGACTAAGTCAGGTAACTCTCCTCCTGCCGGTCGTCTCAGACCGCTTCCCATTCCTTCTCGACCATGGTCTCACATCGCCTTAGACTTTATTACCGGTCTGCCTTCGTCTGCGGGGAAGACTGTGATTCTTACGGTTATCGATAGGTTCTCTAAGGCGGCACATTTCATTCCCCTCGCTAAGCTTCCTTCCGCTAAGGAGACGGCACAAATCATCATTGAGAATGTGTTCAGAATTCATGGCCTTCCGTTAGACGCCGTTTCAGACAGAGGCCCGCAATTCACGTCACAGTTTTGGAGGGAGTTCTGTCGTTTGATTGGTGCTTCCGTCAGTCTCTCTTCCGGGTTTCATCCCCAGTCTAACAGAAAGGGCCAATCAGTCGATTGGTCGCATATTACGCAGCCTTTCGTTTCGAAACCCTGCGTCTTGGGCAGAACAGCTCCCCTGGACTGAGTACGCTCACAACTCGCTTCCTTCGTCTGCTACCGGGCTATCTCCGTTTCAGAGTAGTCTTGGGTACCAGCCTCCTCTGTTCTCGTCCCAGCTCGCCGAGTCCAGCGTTCCCTCCGCTCAGGCTTTTGTCCAACGTTGTGAGCGCACCTGGAGGAGGGTCAGGTCTGCACTTTGCCGTTACAGGGCGCAGACTGTGAGAGCCGCCAATAAACGTAGGATTAAGAGTCCTAGGTATTGTCGCGGTCAGAGAGTGTGGCTTTCCACTCGTAACCTTCCCCTTACGACAGCTTCTCGCAAGTTGACTCCGCGGTTCATTGGTCCGTTCCGTGTCTCTCAGGTCGTCAATCCTGTCGCTGTGCGACTGCTTCTTCCGCGACATCTTCGTCGCGTCCACCCTGTCTTCCATGTCTCTTGTGTCAAGCCTTTTCTTCGCGCCCCCGTTCGTCTTCCCTCCCCCCCCCCGTCCTTGTCGAGGGCGCTCCTATTTACAAGGTACGGAAGATCATGGACATGCGTTCTCGGGGACGTGGTCACCAGTACTTAGTGGATTGGGAGGGTTACGGTCCTGAGGAGAGGAGTTGGGTTCCATCTCGGGACGTGCTGGACCGTTCGTTGATTGATGATTTCCTTCGTTGCCGCCAGGGTTCCTCCTCGAGTGCGCCAGGAGGCGCTCGGTGAGTGGGGGGGTACTGTCATGTTTTGTCTTTGATCATCATGTCTTGTCCCTGTGCTTCCCTCTGCTGGTCTTATTAGGTTCTTTCCCTCTTTCTATCCCTCTCTCTCCTCCTCCCTCTCTCCCTCTCCCGCTCTCTCTCTCTATCGTTCCGTTCCTGCTCCCAGCTGTTTCTCATTCTCCTAACGACCTCATTTACTCTTTCACACCTGTCCCCTATTTTGCCCTCTGATTAGAGTCCCTATTTCTCCCTCTGTTTTCCGCTTCTGTCCTTGTCGGATTCTTGTTTGATGTTTGCTGTCCTGTGTCCTTGTTCCGCCCTGTCGTGTTTTTGCCTTCTTCAGATGCTGCGTGTGAGCAGGTGTCTATGTCAGCTACGGCCTGTGCCTTCCTGAAGCGACCTGCAGTCTGTGGTCGCGTCTCCAGTCGTTCCTCTCTACTGACGAGAGGATTTCAGTTTCCTGTTTTGGATTTACCTTTGATATATCCAGGAGAATCATTGTTTGTTTGATACTGGAATAAAGACTCTGTTTCTATTACGTCGCTTTTGGGTCCTCATTCACCAGCATAACAGTGTCATACTACTACCAGATATACTAGTCTAGAGGAGTGATGTCACTGTGTCATACTACTACTAGATATACTAGTCTAGAGGAGTGATGTCACTGTGTCATACTACTACTAGTTATACTAGTCTAGAGGAGTGATGTCACTGTGTCATACTACTACTAGATATACTAGTCTAGAGGAGTGATGTCACTGGGTCATACTACTACTAGATATACTAGACTAGAGGAGTGATGTCACTGTGTCATACTACTACTAGATATACTAGTCTAGAGGAGTGATGTCACTGTGTCATACTACTACTAGATATACTAGTCTAGAGGAGTGATGTCACTGTGTCATACTACTACTAGATATACTAGACTAGAGGAGTGATGTCACTGTGTCATACTACTACTAGATATGCTAGTCTAGAGGAGTGATGTCACTGTGTCATACTACTACTAGTTATACTAGTCTAGAGGAGTGATGTCACAGTGTCACTCTACCAGTGGGGAGAATGTCACAGATTCATCAGTTGACTAGAGTCTT
>NC_092091.1:82410499-82417999 GCF_045679555.1 Salvelinus alpinus | reverse complement strand
CTGCCGATCTAACCACTAGGCTACCTGCCTCTCTAACCACTAGACTACCTGCCGATCTAACCACTAGGCTACCTGCCGATCTAACCACTAGGCTACCTGCCGATCTAACCACTAGGCTACCTGCCTCTCTAACCACTAGGCTACATGCCTCTCTAACCACTAGGCTACCTGCCTCTCTAACCACTAGAATACCTGCCTCTCTAACCACTAGAATACCTGCCTCTCTAACCACTAGGCTACCTGCCTCTCTAACCACTAGGCTACCTGTCTCTCTAACCACTAGGCTACCTGCCTCTCTAACCACTAGGTTACCTGCCTCTCTAACCACTAGAATACCTGCCTCTCTAACCACTAGGCTACCTGCCTCTCTAACCACTAGGCTACCTGTCTCTCTAACCACTAGGCTACCTGCCTCTCTAACCAATAGGCTACCTGCCTCTCTAACCACTAGGCTACCTGCCTCTCTAACCACTAGGCTACCTGCCTCTCTAACCACTAGGCTACCTGCCTCTCTAACCACTAGGCTACCTGCCTCTCTAACCACTAGGCTACCTGCCTCTCTAACCACTAGGCTACCTGCCTCTCTAACCACTAGGCTACATGCCTCTCTAACCACTAGGCTACCTGCCTCTCTAACCACTAGGCTACATGCCTCTCTAACCACTAGGCTACATGCCTCTCTAACCACTAGGCTACATGCCTCTCTAACCACTAGGCTACCTGCCGATCTAACCACTAGAATACCTGATGCCACCTGTGATAATCTGAGGTTCTCAAAAGGGCCGCTAAATGTCTTGTGATGCGTCACATAAAATCCTTGGAAGATACCAACGTTCTGGTAGTTTTAAGACAAACGGTCTTAAAGACATAGTATTTGTTGGCGTTAGACATAATATTCAAGCATTGCTGTGCATATGCATGTGTCTGTGTGTGTGTGTGTGTGTGTGTGTGTGTGTGTGTGTGTGTGTGTGTGTGTGTGTGTGTGTGTGTGTGTGTGTGTGTGTGTGTGTGTGTGTGTGTGTGTGTGTGTGTGTGTGTGTGTGTGTGTGTGTGTGTGTGTGTGCTGACAGCCTCGGGGCCCTGTCAGACCATGTGTGTAAGGGATACAGAGTGACAGATGAAGCCTTTCTGCTCCCTCTCACTAACATGGTTATTCTTCCACTGCACACACACGCACGCACGCACGCACGCACACACACACACACACACACACACACACACACACACACACACACACACACACACACACACACACACACACACACACACACACACACACACACACACACACACACACACACACACACACACACACACACACACACACACATTCCACTCCACTGACTCCTCCACAATACTCACGTTCTCCAGACTGTTGATTCTTGAATCTGTAAACACATCATACCAGAGATATCACAAGGATTCTAAAATATCTGACCATATTAAAACTATCACAAGGATTCTAGAATATCTGACCATATTAAAACTATCACAAGGATTCAGGAATATCTGACCATATTAAAACTATCACAAGGATTCTAGAGTCTCTGACCATATTAAAACTATCACAATGATTCTAGAGTCTCTGACCATATTAAAACTATCACAATGATTCTAGAATATCTGACCATATTAAAACTATCACAAGGATTATAGAGTCCCTGACCATATTAAAACTATCACAAGGATTCTAGAGTCTCTGACCATATTAAAGATATCACAAGGATTCTAGAGTCTCTGACCATATTAAAGATATCACAATGATTCTAGAGTCTCTGACCATATTAAAGATATCACAAGGATTCTAGAATCCCTTATCATATTAAAACTATCACAATGATTCTAGAATATCTGACCATATTAAAACTATCACAATGATTATAGAGTCTCTGACCATATTAAAACTATCACAATGATTCTAGAATATCTGACCATATTAAAACTATCACAAGGATTATAGAGTCTCTGACCATATTAAAACTATCACAAGGATTCTAGAGTCTCTGACCATATTAAAACTATCACAATGATTCTAGAGTCTCTGACCATATTAAAACTATCACAATGATTCTAGAATATCTGACCATATTAAAACTATCACAATGATTCTAGAATATCTGACCATATTAAAACTATCACAAGGATTATAGAGTCCCTGACCATATTAAAACTATCACAAGGATTCTAGAGTCTCTGACCATATTAAAGATATCACAAGGATTCTAGAGTCTCTGACCATATTAAAGATATCACAATGATTCTAGAGTCTCTGACCATATTAAAGACATCACAAGGATTCTAGAATCCCTTATCATATTAAAACTATCACAATGATTCTAGAATATCTGACCATATTAAAACTATCACAATGATTATAGAGTCTCTGACCATATTAAAACTATCACAATGATTCTAGAATATCTGACCATATTAAAACTATCACAAGGATTATAGAGTCTCTGACCATATTAAAACTATCACAAGGATTCTAGAGTCTCTGACCATATTAAAGATATCACAAGGATTCTAGAGTCTCTGACCATATTAAAGATATCACAATGATTCTAGAGTCTCTGACCATATTAAAGACATCACAAGGATTCTAGAATCCCTTATCATATTAAAACTATCACAATGATTCTAGAATATCTGACCATATTAAAACTATCACAATGATTATAGAGTCTCTGACCATATTAAAACTATCACAATGATTCTAGAATATCTGACCATATTAAAACTATCACAATGATTCTAGAGTCTCTGACCATATTAAAGATATCACAATGATTCTAGAGTCTCTGACCATATTAAAGATATCACAAGGATTCTAGAATCCCTTATCATATTAAAACTATCACAATGATTCTAGAGTCTCTGACCATATTAAAGATATCAGGATTCTAGAGTCTCTGACCATATGAAAGATATCCCAAGGATTCTAGACTGCCTGACCATATTAAAACATAACAACAGCTATTTTCTCTACTAAATTGCACTCTATTCCCTGGTCAAAAGAAGTGCACTATACAGGGAACAGGGATCCATTTGGAACGCGCTACGGACATTGTCTGAGACGACAAACTTGTCTGACCTAATTGTTTCAAATACAATAAATGAAAGGTGTTTAACTTCTTGCAACTATAGGGGGTGCTGTTCCGCATTAGCATATTTGGGTCTCCAAATTAAACTGCCTCGTGCTAAATTCTTGATCGTACAATATGCATATTATTGTTATTATTGGATAGAAAACAGTCTATAGTTTCTATAGGAGTTGAAATTTTGTCTCTGAGTGGTACAGAACAATTTCTACAGCACTTTTCATGACAGGGTTCAGATTTCAGAAATTTTTACCTCTGATCTGGGGTCTGTTTTTAAGGCGACAGTGAATGCTATGAAGAAACCGACACTGCCTACGTCTTCCTCTGGGTGTCTGTACGTCATCACGTTTTCAATGAACTCGATGGGATATTCCCAGCCATTATAAAAGCCCAAAATGTACAGAGACCCCCCTTTCTCAACGTGCGCCTCAAGCGTGAAGGCCATCGGACCTGCCTCGTTCCAAATCGTTTTCTAACCAGCTATATTTCTCCGGTCATGTTTTCAGTCGTTATAGTTGTTAAAAACATCATAATGTAGTTAATTTTAACCGTTTTATAGCAATTTATATCCGTTTAGTGCGATTCTGAGGAATTTATTTGTCGTGCACTTTCTAGCTTTGGGAACGTTTCGCGGTCTCGGTCGTTGTTAGTGGACATTTCGAAGGACAGAGGACATCTATCGACCAAAAGACGTTTATAACATAGAAAGGATACATTGCCCAAGAATATGATGGAAGATCAGCTCAAAGTAAGCAATATTTAATATGATAAACCGTGTTTCTGTCGAAATATTTTAAACGCATATATCGCCATTTTGTTTGGTATAGCTTCACTTGGCCAACCCTGTATTGAAAAGTAAGGATAATTTTAAAAATGTAAATCAGCGGTTGCATTAAGAACTAATTTGTCTTTCGATTCCTGTCAACCCTGTATTTTTTAGTCAAGTATATGATTAGCTTTTAATTAAACTAGATCACTCTGATAGATGACGTCAGACATATTGAGGCTTGATTTCCTAGTATTTTTATTGTGTAACCACGGTTTTGTATGGCTAAATATGCACCTTTTCGAACAAACTGTATATGTATGTTGTAAAATGATGTTACAGGAGTGTCATCGGAAGAATTCTGAGAAGGTTAGTGAAAAAATTAATATCTTTTGGCGGTGATTACGTTATAGCGCTCTTTGGCTGGAATCGATGCTCTGGTAACGTTTTCACATGTAGTATGCTAACTTATCGATTTATTGTGTTTTCGCTGTAAAACGCTTAGAAAATCTGAAATATTGTCTGGAATCACAAGATCTGGGTCTTTCCATTGCTATGCTTTGTCTATTCTTATGAAATGTTTTATGATGAGTAAATTGGTCATACACGTTGCTCTATCTAGTAATTCTAGTCGATTTGCGATGGTCGGTGCAATTGTAAACTGTGATTTCTACCTGAAATATGCACTTTTTTCTAACAAAAACTATCCTATACCATGAATATGTTATCAGACTGTCATCTGAAGAGGTTTTTTCTTGGTTAGTGGATATCAATATCTTAGTTGAGCCGAATTGGTGATAGCACCTGAAGGAGTAAGAAACTGATGGAGTTAGAATAGTGGTGTATTTTGCTAACGTGTTTAGCTAATAGATTTACATATTTTGTCTTCCCTGTAAAACATTTTAAAAATCTGAAATGGTGGCTTTATTCACAAGATCTGTATCTTTCATCTGGTGTCTTGGACTTGTGATTTAATGATATTTAGATGCTACTATCTACTTCTGAAGCTATGCTATCTATGCTAATCAGTGTGTGGGGGGTGGGGGGTGCTCCCGGATCCGGGGTTAGTAGCCGTGAAAGGTTAATTAACTTCTTGGAACTATAGGGGGTGCTGTTCCGCATTAGCATATTTGGGTCTCCAAATTAAACTGCCTCGTGCTAAATTCTTGATCGTACAATATGCATATTATTGTTATTATTGGATAGAAAACACTTTCTAGTTTCTATAGCCGTTGGAATTTTGTCTCTGAGTGGTACAGAACAATATCTACAGCACTTTTCATGACAGGGGTCAGATTTCAGAAATTTTTACCCCTGATCTGGAGTCTGTTTTTAAGGCGACAGTGAATGCTATGAAGAAACCGACACTGCCTACGTCTTCCTCTGGGTGTCTGTACGTCATCACGTTTTGAATGGAGTCTATTGCACAATCACAGCCACTATAAAACAAGAAAACGTAGAAGTACCGCTCTCTTCCTGCATGCGTCGTGCGCAAGATGGACATCAGACCTGCCTCCTTCCAAATCGTTGTTTAGAGAGTGATATTTCTCCGGTCATGTTTTTAGTCGTTATAGTTGTTAAAAACATCATAATGTAGTTAATTTGAACCGTTTTATAGCAATTTATATCCGTTTAGTGCGATTTTGAGGAATTTCTTTGTTGTGCACTCTGAAACTTTGGACACGTTTTGGGGTCCCGTTCGATCGTTAGTGGATATTTCGAAGGACAGAGGACATCTATCGACCAAAAGAAGATTACAACATAGAAAGGATACATTGCCCAAGAATCTGATGGAAGAACAGCTCAAAGTAAGCAATATTTAATATGATAAATCGTTGTTCTGTCGAAATATTTTAAACGCATATTTCGCCATTTTGTTTGTTATCGCGTCACTTGGCGAACCCTGTATTGAAAAGTAAGGATAATTTTAAAAATGTAAGTCAGCGGTTGCATTAAGAACTAATTTGTCTTTCGATTCCTGTCAACCCTGTATTTTTTAGTCAAGTATATGATTAGCTTTCGATTAAACTAGATCACTCTGAAAGCTGACGTCCCTCATTTTGATGCTTGAGTTGCTACTATTTTCATTGTATAACCACGGTTTTGTATGGCTAAATATGCACATTTTCGAACAAACTGTATATGTATGTTGTAAAATGATGTTACAGGAGTGTCATCGGAAGAATTCTGAGAAGGTTAGTGAAAAAATTAATATATTTTGGCGGTGATTACGTTATAGCGCTCTTTGGCTGGAATCGATGCTCTGGTAACGTTTTCACATGTGGTATGCTAACTTATCGATTTATTGTGTTTTCGCTGTAAAACGCTTAGAAAATCTGAAATATTGTCTGGAATCACAAGATCTGGGTCTTTCCATTGCTATGCTTTGTCTATTCTTATGAAATGTTTTATTAAGAGTAAATTGGTCATACACGTTGCTCTCTATAGTAATTCTAGTCGTCTTGTGATGGTCGGTGCAATTGTAAACTGTGATTTCTACCTGAAATATGCACTTTTTTCTAACAAAACCTATCCTATACCATAAATATGTTATCAGACTGTCATCTGAAGAGGTTTTTTCTTGGTTAGTGGCTATCAATATCTTAGTTTAGCCGAATTGGTGATAGCACCTGAAGTAGTAAGAAACTGATGGAGTTAGAAAAGTGGTGTATTTTGCTAACGTGTTTAGCTAATAGATTTACATATTTTGTCTTCCCTGTAAAACATTTTAAAAATCTGAAATGGTGGCTTTATTCACAAGATCTGTATCTTTCATCTGGTGTCTTGGACTTGTGATTTAATGATATTTAGATGCTACTATCTACTTGTGAAGCTATGCTAGCTATGCTAATCAGTGTGTGGGGGGATGGGGGGTGATCCCGGACCCGGGGTAGAGGCTCGTTAGAGGTTAACTTGATGAATTTCAAAGGTGTTTATATGAAACACTGAGCAGTCTGAGTTTATTGAACCAGATATTACTATCAGATCAACTATCAATGACAGAGTCTTAGAGCCAGACTCTCGCCACACACACACACACACACACACACACACACACACACACACACACACACACACACACACACACGCACGCACGCATGCACGCACACACGTACACACACACGCACGCACACGCACACACACACACACACACACACAAACATGTGTGTGTGTGTGTGTGTGTGTGTGTGTGTGTGTGTGGTGGGTATGTTTGTTTTTCCGACCCCTCACTTTCCTCTGTGTTATAGTTCTCATCGAACTTGTGGTTCTAACTCTTCTGTTTCTCAAAACAGACCACTTCCTCAGAGACACAACTAAAGGTATTAGTGCCTGACCCCTGACCTCTCGCTGAGGATTATGGGTATGAGGAAGTGACCCCTACGGTCCGTGTCGGCTCCTGTGGGTCTGATGTTATAAAGACAGACAGAGAGAGAGAGAGATACACTTATGGCATTCACAGTCAGTTCACTGACACCCCTCTCAGATCACAGCAAAATCCCACTCTACTTGAACAGAGCTATCCTCTATCATGAGGCATCAAAGCCAAAGGAACGGAAAAATGTTTAAGAAATGCAGTAGATGGAAGGAAATTATTGTGGAAACCTACCAAAAAATACTAGGCAACAACAAATT
>NC_092091.1:82380499-82405499 GCF_045679555.1 Salvelinus alpinus | reverse complement strand
CAGCCTAATACCCCAAACATCAATTAATTCAGATGTGGAAGCATGGTGGCCATGAGAACCTCCCTAGAAAGGCAGGAACCCAGGAAGAACCAGGACCAGACGCTTTAGAATGGATTCTGAATCACCAACAAGATCTCACGGATTTAACCATTTCAATTTAACTTCAGATTCTGACGTTTCTCCAAAAGTCAAATTTCGAGTTTGCTCCAAGTGCTAAATTGAGAATGGTTTAGGGTTCATATTTAGGATAAGGTTAAAACATAAAGTTTAGGCACTCGTTCTGAATGGTTAAGTTAAGGGTTAAGGTTTGATAAGGTTAAAATAAAACAATACAAAACCAGCGTACTTGATGGTAATAGAGCTCACTGTTGCCCCTAGTGGAAAGTTTCATTTCCGACGTCCTCAGGACATGGACAGACGTCCAATTTCGAAGTCCATCTTGAATGATCTCCCTGAGAATAACAATGACATGGAAACATGTCAAATCTCACAAATAAATCTCAAACAAATAAATTATTATTATTATTGTTTTTATTTTATTTCACCTTTATTTAACCAGCTAGGCCAGTTGAGAACAAGTTCTCGTTTACAACTGTGACCTGGCCAAGATAAAGCAACGCAGTGCGACGTGGGATAAACAAACGTACAGTCAATAACACAATAGAAAAATCTGTATACAGAGTGTGCAAATGAAGTAAGGAGGTAAGGCAACAAATAAGCCATAGTGGTGAAGTAATTACAATTTAGCAATTAACACTGGAGTGATAGATGTGCAGATGAGGATGTGCAAGTAGAAATACTGGTGTGCAAAAGAGCAGAAAAATATCCCCATAAACAAATATGGGGATGAGGTAGGAAGTTGGGTGGGCTATTTACAGATGGGCTGTGTACAGCTGCAGCGATCGGTAAGCTGCTCAGATAGCTGAGGTTTAAAGTTAGTGAGGGAAGTCTCCAACTTCAGTGATTTTTGCAATTCGTTCCAGTCATTGGCAGCAGAGAACTGGAAGGAAAGGTGGCCAAAGTAGGTGTTTGCTTTGGGGATGACCAATGAAATATACCTGCTGGAGCGCGTGCTGCGGGTGGGTGCTGCTATGGTGACCAGTGAGCTGAGGCGGAGTATTACTTAGCAAAGACTTATAGATGACCTGGAGCCAGTGGGTTTTCGCAACGAATATGAATCGAGGGCCATCCAACGAGAGCATACAGGTCGCAGAGGTGGGTAGTATATGGGGCTTTGGTGACAAAACAGATGGCACTGTGATAGGCTGCATCCAATTTGCTGAGTAGAGTGTTGGAGGCTATTTTGTTAAAGACATCGCCGAAGTCAAGGATTGGTAGGATAGTCATCGTCATCACCTTCATCATCATTATTAATATCGTCATCACCATACTCTTCTTCATCATCATCATCATCATCATCATACATTTACATTTAAGTCATTTAGCAGACCCTCTTATCCAGAGCGACTTACAAATTGGAAAGTTCATACATATTCATCCTGGTCCCCCCGTGGGGAATGAACCCACAACCCTGGCGTTGCAAGCGCCATGCTCTACCAACTGAGCCACACGGGACACGGGATCATCATCATCATCGTCATTAATATCGTCATCATCATTAATATCATCATCATCCTCACCACCTTCATCACCACCTTCATCATCGTCATCATCATTAATATCATCATCATCCTCACCACCTTCATCATCATCCGCATCATTCATATCATCATCATCCTCACCACCTTCATCACCACCTTCCTCACCATCATCATCATCCTCATTCATATCATCATCATCTTCACCACCTTCATCACCACCTTCATCATCATCAATATCGTCGTCATCATCAGCATCATTAATATCATCGTCAGCATCATTAATATTAATATCGTCATCATCATCACCAACTTCATCACCAATATCATCATCCTCATCATCATTAATATCGTCATCATCATCACCACCTTCATCACCAATATCATCATCCCTTCATCACCAATATCACCAATATCATCATCCTTGAAAGTATTCACCCTCTTGGTATTTTTCCTTTTTTGTTGCCTTACACCCTGGAATTTAGTGTTAGGCGTGCACCTGTCGACAACTTCCGGTGAAATTGGAATTTCACGCGCGCAATTAAAATAAATAATCATAAAAATGATGGATTTTAATTATGGCTTGGCGTCCCGACACACCGACAACATCCAGAGAAATATTTAACATTCGTACAAGTGTTATAGATCAAAATAAAGCTTAACTTCTTGTTAAACCAGCCGCTGTGTCATATTTCAAAAAGGCTTTACGGCATATGAAATATCATATGACACTTAGATTACACACTGGTGGACTTTATTTAACTAATTATTTGACTTCTGAAGGTAATTGGTTGCACCAGATCTTATTTAGGGGCTTCATAGCAAAGGGGGTAAATACATATGCACGCACCACTTTCAATATTTCAAAAAAATAATCATTTTGAAACAAGTTATTTTTTTCATTTCACTTCACCATTGTGGACTTTGTTGTGTATGTCCATTATAGGAAATCCACGGTAAGATACCGATCAGTTGCCATACCAGGCGGTGATGCAACCGGTCAGGATGCTCTCGATGGTGCAGCTGTAGAACTTTTTGAGGATCTGGGGACCGTTGCCAAATCTTTTCAGTCTCCTGAGGGGGAAAAGGTGTTGTCTTGCCCTCTCCATGACTGTCTTGGTGTGTTTGGACCATGATAGTTCACTGGTGATGTGGACACCAAGGAACTTGAAACCCTCGACCCGCTCCACTACAGTCCCGTCAACGTTAATGGGGGCCTGTTCGGCACTCCTTTTCATACATACATTGGTATCCCATTTGTCCAGGTGGGAAAGGGAAGTGTGGAGTGCAGTAGAGATAGTATGCGAATTGGAGTGGTCTATGATTTCCAGCATGATGGTGTGGATGTGAGCCTTGAACAGCCTTTCAAAACACTTCATGGGGACTGACGTGAGTGCTACGGGGCGGTAATCATTTAGACATCATTTCATCATCATATACAAACCAAGATGCTGTTCATTGGAGTTTAACAATTCCTACTGTATAGATTAATACTAAACGAGACGAGCTGGTCCAATAGGAAGTGTTCATTTACATTCCCAAAAACACCTGTTCTCCCCCAATTGATCCATAATGAACAAGGCCTCGTTCTACTGGGGAAATGAGATCAGGAGCAGCTGGGTCCCATCCAGGTAACGAGATTGTCTGTCTGAACACACACACAAACACACACACACACACACACACACACTAAGACCGTCTGTCTGAACACACACACACACACACACACACACACACACACACACACACACACACACACACACACACACACACACACACACACACACACACCGACCGTCTGTCTGAACACACATACACACACACACACACACACACACACACATACCGACCGTCTGTCTGAACACACACACACACATATACACACACACACACACACACACACACACACACACACACACACACACACACACACACACACACACACACACACACACACACACACACACACACACACACACACACTAAGACTGTCTGTTTGAACACACACACATACACACACACACACACACACACACACACACTAAGACCGTCTGTCTGAACACACACACACACACACACACACACACACACACACACACACACACACACACACACACACACACACACACACAGAAACACACACACACACTAAGACCGTCTGTCTGAACACACACACACACACGTCCAGATAACGATACCATCTGTGTGAACATGTGTCTGCTTGATGTGTGAGATGCTCATCGATGCTCAACTAGCGAATCCACACCTGTGTGTGTGTGTTAAAACACAATCCGCCATTGAAGTGACTTTAAGAAGTAAATCTGACTAATTATCATATCTATTTAAATACTGAGGTTGTTGCTTTCTCATCTCGTTAATAATGCCAGATGTGTTGTTGCACTTTAGTCTTGTGATACTTCAGGAGTTTTACAGCAGACGTCTCCAAACTGACACTAGAACGTTCCCCAGTTCACGCTGTGTGTTTATATTCATGTCCCAACACATGATAATGTACATGTATGTAATCTAACAGACGCTCTAACACAGAGCGACTTACAGGAGCAATTAGGGTTAAGTGCCTTGCTCAAGGGCACCCCGGCAGATGTATCACCTCGTCGGCTCTCGGATTCGAACCAGTGACCTTTGGGTTACTGGCCCAACTCTCTTAACCAAGGCTACCTGACATAAAAACCCATTCTAATAGTGTATTCTATTTGACACTAAAATGCTGTATTCTACACCAATTCCAAGAGAAAAAACGTAATTTGTTCAATAACAAATGTTCTCAGGGGTCCCCAAGTTTGGGAACCGCTGTGCTACTTTGTACTATTCTGTGTCACTCTGAAACCTGTCTTCTTTCCTCGATCACACAGTGGAGCACAACGGTGTGACTCTCTGGTTGTATTTACACAGGAAGTCCAATTCAGAATGGTATTCCACTGGAGAGATCGATCACAGCCCAATTCAGAATGGTCTTCCACTGTAGAGATCGATCACAGCCCAATTCAGAATGGTTTTCCACTGGAGAGATCGATCACAGCCCAATTCAGAATGGTCTTCCACTGTAGAGATCGATCACAGTCCAATTCAGAATGGTCTTCCGCTGTAGAGATCGATCACAGCCCAATTCAGAATGGTCTTCCGCTGTAGAGATCGATCACAGCCCAATTCAGAATGGTCTTCCACTGTAGAGATCGATCACAGCCCAATTCAGAATGGTCTTCCACTGTAGAGATCGATCACAGCCCAATTCAGAATGGTCTTCCGCTGTAGAGATCGATCACAGTCCAATTCAGAATGGTATTTGGACAATTCACATTTCATAGTAATTGGGCAGAGATCAGATTTGGGCTGCCTGTGTAAATGCAGCCAGTGCATCACAACTCTCTGCGGTAAGTCTGGCTAGATTGACACGACACACTAGCTTTCAGTCCATCACACACATACACACACACACACACACACACACACACACACACACACACACACACACACACACACACACACACACACACACACACACACACACACACACACACACACACACACACACACACACACACACACACACACACACACACACACACACACACACACACAGAGTATCCCTGGCTAGGTTGACAGTTCACAGTGGCATCCAGTCTATCACACAGTATCACATGGTTCCTTCAGATGACAGACTGCTGTTCCAGCCAAGCCTTAAAACACGGAACGGTGTGTGTGTGTGTGTTAATGTGTTTATGTGTGCATGTGTGTCTGTGTTTATGTGTGTGTGTGTGTGTGTGTGTGTGTGTGTGTGTGTGTGTGTGTGTGTGTGTGTGTGTGTGTGTGTGTGTGTGTGTGTGTGTGTGTGTGTGTGTGTGTGTGTGTGTGTGTGTTGTGTCTGAAGTGAACACTCAGTTCTCAGAGCTGCTCCAGACTGCCACTGTACTGAACGTCTAGGCCTGATGTCACGTCTCACTGGCACAGTTTATCACGGACACACTGAAGGGACAGAAACCAGGGCCACGGGTAATCACACAGCTGTGTGTGTGTGTATGTGTGTGTGTGTGTGTGTGTGTTTATATGTGTTTATGTGTGTGTGTGTGTGTGTGTGTGTGGGTGTGTGTGTGTGTGTTTTGGTGTGTCTGTGTTTATGTGTGTGTGTGTGTGTGTGTGTGTGTGTGTGTGTGTTAATGTGTTTATGTGTGTGTGTGTGTGTGTGTGTTAATGTGTTTATGTGTGCGTTTGTGTCTGTGTTTATTTGTATGTGTGTGTGTGTGTGTGTGTTGGTGTGTCTGTGTTCATGTGTGTGTGTGTGTGGGTGTGTACGTGTGTGTGTTTATGTGTGTGTGTTTGTGTGTTTATGTATTTAGGTGTGTGTGTTTATATGTTAATATGTTTATTTGTGTGTGTGAAGGGTTAACACACTGCTAGTCAGCAGAACGCTGGGGGAAGAGAAACAGGAACACAAACAGAGGGATTCACGCTCTCAGACACACAAACATGTCATCATCATACTACACTGAATAAACATGTCATCATCATACTACACTGAATAAACATGTCATCATCATACTACACTGGATAAACATGTCATCATCATACTACACTGAATAAACATGTCATCATCATACTACACTGAATAAACATGTCATCATCATACTACACTGAATAAACATGTCATCATCATACTACACTGAATAAACATGTCATCATCATACTACACTGGATAAACATGTCATCATCATACTACACTGAACAGACATGTCATCATCATACTACACTGAATAAACATGTCATCATCATACTACACTGGATAAACATGTCATCATCATACTACACTGAATAAACATGTCATCATCATACTACACTGAATAAACATGTCATCATCATACTACACTGAATAAACATGTCATCATCATACTACACTGGATAAACATGTCATCATCATACTACACTGGATAAACATGTCATCATCATACTACACTGAATAAACATGTCATCATCATACTACACTGAATAAACATGTCATCATCATACTACACTGAACAAACATGTCATCATCATACTACACTGAATAAACATGTCATCATCATACTACACTGAATAAACATGTCATCATCATACTACACTGAACAAACATGTCATCATCATACTACACTGAATAAACATGTCATCATCATACTACACTGAATAAACATGTCATCATCATACTACACTGAATAAACATGTCATCATCATACTACACTGAATAAACATGTCATCATCATACTACACTGGATAAACATGTCATCATCATACTACACTGAATAAACATGTCATCATCATACTACACTGAATAAACATGTCATCATCATACTACACTGAATAAACATGTCATCATCATACTACACTGAATAAACATGTCATCATCATACTACACTGGATAAACATGTCATCATCATACTACACTGGATAAACATGTCATCATCATACTACACTGAATAAACATGTCATCATCATCATACTACACTGAATAAACATGTCATCATGATACTATACTGAACAAACATGTCATCATCATACTACACTGAATAAACATGTCATCATCATACTACACTGAATAAACATGTCATCATCATACTACACTGAATAAACATGTCATCATCATACTACACTGAATAAACATGTCATCATCATACTACACTGAATAAACATGTCATCATCATACTACACTGAATAAACATGTCATCATCATACTACACTGAACAAGCATGTCATCATCATACTACACTGAATAAACATGTCATCATCATACTACACTGAATAAACATGTCATCATCATACTACACTGAATAAACATGTCATCATCATACTACACTGAATAAACATGTCATCATCATACTACACTGAACAAACATGTCATCATCATACTACACTGAATAAACATGTCATCATCATACTACACTGAACAAACATGTCATCATCATACTACACTGAATAAACATGTCATCATCATACTACACTGGATAAACATGTCATCATCATACTACACTGAATAAACATGTCATCATCATACTACACTGAATAAACATGTCATCATCATACTACACTGAACAAACATGTCATCATCATACTACACTGAATAAACATGTCATCATCATACTACACTGAACAAGCATGTCATCATCATACTACACTGAACAAACATGTCATCATCATACTACACTGAACAAACATGTCATCATCACACTACACTGGATAAACATGTCATCATCATACTACACTGAACAAACATGTCATCATCATACTACACTGAATAAACATGTCATCATCATACTACACTGAATAAACATGTCATCATCATACTACACTGAATAAACATGTCATCATCATACTACACTGAACAAACATGTCATCATCATACTACACTGAATAAACATGTCATCATCATACTACACTGAATAAACATGTCATCATCATACTACACTGAATAAACATGTCATCATCATACTACACTGAATAAACATGTCATCATCATACTACACTGAACAAACATGTCATCATCATACTACACTGAACAAACATGTCATCATCATACTACACTGAACAAACATGTCATCATCACACTACACTGAATAAACATGTCATCATCATACTACACTGAACAAACATGTCATCATCATACTACACTGAATAAACATGTCATCATCATACTACACTGAACAAACATGTCATCATCATACTACACTGAATAAACATGTCATCATCATACTACACTGAATAAACATGTCATCATCATACTACACTGAATAAACATGTCATCATCATACTACACTGAATAAACATGTCATCATCATACTACACTGAATAAACATGTCATCATCATACTACACTGAATAAACATGTCATCATCATACTACACTGAATAAACATGTCATCATCACACACACTGAACAAACATGTCATCATCATACTACACTGAATAAACATGTCATCATCATACTACACTGAATAAACATGTCATCATCATACTACACTGAATAAACATGTCATCATCATACTACACTGAATAAACATGTCATCATCATACTACACTGAATAAACATGTCATCATCATACTACACTGAATAAACATGTCATCATCATACTACACTGAACAAACATGTCATCATCATACTACACTGAATAAACATGTCATCATCATACTACACTGAATAAACATGTCATCATCATACTACACTGGATAAACATGTCATCATCATACTACACTGAATAAACATGTCATCATCATACTACACTGAATAAACATGTCATCATCATACTACACTGGATAAACATGTCATCATCATACTACACTGAATAAACATGTCATCATCATACTACACTGGATAAACATGTCATCATCATACTACACTGAATAAACATGTCATCATCATACTACACTGGATAAACATGTCATCATCATACTACACTGGATAAACATGTCATCATCATACTACACTGAATAAACATGTCATCATCATACTACACTGGATAAACATGTCATCATCATACTACACTGGATAAACATGTCATCATCATACTACACTGAATAAACATGTCATCATCATACTACACTGAATAAACATGTCATCATCATACTACACTGAACAAACATGTCATCATCATACTACACTGAATAAACATGTCATCATCATACTACACTGAATAAACATGTCATCATCATACTACACTGAATAAACATGTCATCATCATACTACACTGAATAAACATGTCATCATCATACTACACTGAATAAACATGTCATCATCATACTACACTGAATAAACATGTCATCATCATACTACACTGAACAAACATGTCATCATCATACTACACTGAATAAACATGTCATCATCATACTACACTGAATAAACATGTCATCATCATACTACACTGAACAAACATGTCATCATCATACTACACTGAATAAACATGTCATCATCATACTACACTGAACAAGCATGTCATCATCATACTACACTGAATAAACATGTCATCATCATACTACACTGAATAAACATGTCATCATCATACTACACTGAACAAACATGTCATCATCATACTACACTGGATAAACATGTCATCATCATACTACACTGAATAAACATGTCATCATCATACTACACTGAATAAACATGTCATCATCATACTACACTGAATAAACATGTCATCATCATACTACACTGAATAAACATGTCATCATCATACTACACTGAACAAACATGTCATCATCATACTACACTGAACAAACATGTCATCATCATACTACACTGAATAAACATGTCATCATCATACTACACTGGATAAACATGTCATCATCATACTACACTGAACAAACATGTCATCATCATACTACACTGAATAAACATGTCATCATCATACTACACTGGATAAACATGTCATCATCATACTACACTGAATAAACATGTCATCATCATACTACACTGAACAAACATGTCATCATCATACTACACTGAATAAACATGTCATCATCATACTACACTGAATAAACATGTCATCATCATACTACACTGAATAAACATGTCATCATCATACTACACTGAATAAACATGTCATCATCATACTACACTGAACAAACATGTCATCATCATACTACACTGAATAAACATGTCATCATCATACTACACTGAATAAACATGTCATCATCATACTACACTGAATAAACATGTCATCATCATACTACACTGCATAAACATGTCATCATCATACTACACTGAATAAACATGTCATCATCATACTACACTGAATAAACATGTCATCATCATACTACACTGAACAAACATGTCATCATCATACTACACTGGATAAACATGTCATCATCATACTACACTGAATAAACATGTCATCATCATACTACACTGAACAAACATGTCATCATCATACTACACTGAACAAACATGTCATCATCATACTACACTGAACAAACATGTCATCATCATACTACACTGAACAAACATGTCATCATCATACTACACTGAATAAACACGTCATCATCATACTACACTGAACAAACATGTCATCATCATACTACACTGAATAAACATGTCATCATCATACTACACTGAATAAACATGTCATCATCATACTACACTGAATAAACATGTCATCATCATACTACACTGAATAAACATGTCATCATCATACTACACTGAATAAACATGTCATCATCATACTACACTGGATAAACATGTCATCATCATACTACACTGAATAAACATGTCATCATCATACTACACTGGATAAACATGTCATCATCATACTACACTGGATAAACATGTCATCATCATACTACACTGAATAAACATGTCATCATCATCATACTACACTGAATAAACATGTCATCATCATACTACACTGGATAAACATGTCATCATCATACTACACTGAATAAACATGTCATCATCATACTACACTGGATAAACATGTCATCATCATACTACACTGGATAAACATGTCATCATCATACTACACTGGATAAACATGTCATCATCATACTACACTGAACAAACATGTCATCATCATACTACACTGGATAAACATGTCATCATCATACTACACTGAACAAACATGTCATCATCATACTACACTGAATAAACATGTCATCATCATCATACTACACTGAATAAACATGTCATCATCATACTACACTGGATAAACATGTCATCATCATACTACACTGAATAAACATGTCATCATCATACTACACTGAATAAACATGTCATCATCATACTACACTGGATAAACATGTCATCATCATACTACACTGAATAAACATGTCATCATCATACTACACTGAATAAACATGTCATCATCATACTACACTGGATAAACATGTCATCATCATACTACACTGGATAAACATGTCATCATCATACTACACTGAATAAACATGTCATCATCATACTACACTGAATAAACATGTCATCATCATACTACACTGAATAAACATGTCATCATCATCATACTACACTGAATAAACATGTCATCATCATACTACACTGAATAAACATGTCATCATCATACTACACTGGATAAACATGTCATCATCATACTACACTGAATAAACATGTCATCATCATACTACACTGAATAAACATGTCATCATCATACTACACTGAATAAACATGTCATCATCATACTACACTGAATAAACATGTCATCATCATACTACACTGGATAAACATGTCATCATCATACTACACTGAATAAACATGTCATCATCATACTACACTGGATAAACATGTCATCATCATACTACACTGAATAAACATGTCATCATCATACTACACTGAATAAACATGTCATCATCATACTACACTGAATAAACATGTCATCATCATACTACACTGAATAAACATGTCATCATCATACTACACTGAATAAACATGTCATCATCATACTACACTGAATAAACATGTCATCATCATACTACACTGAATAAACATGTCATCATCATACTACACTGAATAAACATGTCATCATCATACTACACTGGATAAACATGTCATCATCATACTACACTGGATAAACATGTCATCATCATACTACACTGAATAAACATGTCATCATCATACTACACGGAATAAACATGTCATCATCATACTACACTGGATAAACATGTCATCATCATACTACACTGAATAAACATGTCATCATCATACTACACTGAATAAACATGTCATCATCATACTACACTGAATAAACATGTCATCATCATACTACACTGAATAAACATGTCATCATCATACTACACTGGATAAACATGTCATCATCATACTACACTGAATAAACATGTCATCATCATACTACACTGAATAAACATGTCATCATCATACTACACTGAATAAACATGTCATCATCATCATACTACACTGGATAAACATGTCATCATCATACTACACTGAATAAACATGTCATCATCATACTACACTGAATAAACATGTCATCATCATACTACACTGAATAAACATGTCATCATCATACTACACTGAATAAACATGTCATCATCATACTACACTGAATAAACATGTCATCATCATACTACACTGAATAAACATGTCATCATCATACTACACTGAACAAACATGTCATCATCATACTACACTGGATAAACATGTCATCATCATACTACACTGAACAAACATGTCATCATCATACTACACTGAATAAACATGTCATCATCATACTACACTGAACAAACATGTCATCATCATACTACACTGAACAAACATGTCATCATCACACTACACTGGATAAACATGTCATCATCATACTACACTGAACAAACATGTCATCATCATACTACACTGAACAAACATGTCATCATCATACTACACTGAATAAACATGTCATCATCATACTACACTGAACAAACATGTCATCATCATACTACACTGAATAAACATGTCATCATCATACTACACTGAACACACATGTCATCATCACACACACTGAATAAACATGTCATCATCATACTACACTGAACAAACATGTCATCATCATACTACACTGGATAAACATGTCATCATCATACTACACTGGATAAACATGTCATCATCATACTACACTGAATAAACATGTCATCATCATACTACACTGAATAAACATGTCATCATCATACTACACTGAACAAACATGTCATCATCATACTACACTGAACAAACATGTCATCATCATACTACACTGAATAAACATGTCATCATCATACTACACTGAATAAACATGTCATCATCATACTACACTGAATAAACATGTCATCATCATACTACACTGAACAAACATGTCATCATCATACTACACTGAACAAACATGTCATCATCATACTACACTGAACAAACATGTCATCATCATACTACACTGAATAAACATGTCATCATCATACTACACTGAACAAACATGTCATCATCATACTACACTGAACAAACATGTCATCATCACACACACTGAATAAACATGTCATCATCATACTACACTGAACAAACATGTCATCATCATACTACACTGAATAAACATGTCATCATCATACTACACTGAACAAACATGTCATCATCATACTACACTGAATAAACATGTCATCATCATACTACACTGAACAAACATGTCATCATCATACTACACTGAATAAACATGTCATCATCATACTACACTGAACAAACATGTCATCATCATACTACACTGAACAAACATGTCATCATCATACTACACTGAACAAACATGTCATCATCATACTACACTGAATAAACATGTCATCATCATACTACACTGAACAAACATGTCATCATCATACTACACTGAATAAACATGTCATCATCATACTACACTGAATAAACATGTCATCATCATACTACACTGAACAAACATGTCATCATCATACTACACTGAATAAACATGTCATCATCATACTACACTGAATAAACATGTCATCATCATACTACACTGAATAAACATGTCATCATCATACTACACTGAACAAGCATGTCATCATCATACTACACTGAATAAACATGTCATCATCATACTACACTGAATAAACATGTCATCATCATACTACACTGAACAAACATGTCATCATCATACTACACTGAATAAACATGTCATCATCATACTACACTGAACAAGCATGTCATCATCATACTACACTGAATAAACATGTCATCATCATACTACACTGAACAAACATGTCATCATCATACTACACTGAACAAACATGTCATCATCACACTACACTGGATAAACATGTCATCATCATACTACACTGAATAAACATGTCATCATCATACTACACTGAATAAACATGTCATCATCATACTACACTGAACAAACATGTCATCATCATACTACACTGAATAAACATGTCATCATCATACTACACTGAACAAGCATGTCATCATCATACTACACTGAACAAACATGTCATCATCATACTACACTGAACAAACATGTCATCATCACACTACACTGGATAAACATGTCATCATCATACTACACTGAACAAACATGTCATCATCATACTACACTGAATAAACATGTCATCATCATACTACACTGAATAAACATGTCATCATCATACTACACTGAATAAACATGTCATCATCATACTACACTGAATAAACACGTCATCATCATACTACACTGAATAAACATGTCATCATCATACTACACTGAACAAACATGTCATCATCATACTACACTGAATAAACATGTCATCATCATACTACACTGAACAAACATGTCATCATCATACTACACTGAACAAACATGTCATCATCACACTACACTGGATAAACATGTCATCATCATACTACACTGAATAAACATGTCATCATCATACTACACTGAATAAACATGTCATCATCATACTACACTGAATAAACATGTCATCATCATACTACACTGAATAAACATGTCATCATCATACTACACTGAATAAACATGTCATCATCATACTACACTGAATAAACATGTCATCATCATACTACACTGAACAAACATGTCATCATCATACTACACTGGATAAACATGTCATCATCATACTACACTGAATAAACATGTCATCATCATACTACACTGAACAAACATGTCATCATCATACTACACTGAACAAACATGTCATCATCATACTACACTGAATAAACATGTCATCATCATACTACACTGAATAAACATGTCATCATCATACTACACTGAATAAACATGTCATCATCATACTACACTGAATAAACATGTCATCATCATACTACACTGAACAAACATGTCATCATCATACTACACTGAACAAACATGTCATCATCATACTACACTGAATAAACATGTCATCATCATACTACACTGAATAAACATGTCATCATCATACTACACTGAATAAACATGTCATCATCATACTACACTGAATAAACATGTCATCATCATACTACACTGAATAAACACGTCATCATCATACTACACTGAACAAACATGTCATCATCATACTACACTGGATAAACATGTCATCATCATACTACACTGAATAAACATGTCATCATCATACTACACTGAACAAACATGTCATCATCATACTACACTGAACAAACATGTCATCATCATACTACACTGAACAAACATGTCATCATCATACTACACTGAACAAACATGTCATCATCATACTACACTGAATAAACACGTCATCATCATACTACACTGAACAAACATGTCATCATCATACTACACTGAATAAACATGTCATCATCATACTACACTGAATAAACATGTCATCATCATACTACACTGAATAAACATGTCATCATCATACTACACTGAACAAACATGTCATCATCATACTACACTGGATAAACATGTCATCATCATACTACACTGGATAAACATGTCATCATCATACTACACTGAATAAACATGTCATCATCATCATACTACACTGAATAAACATGTCATTATCATACTACACTGGATAAACATGTCATCATCATACTACACTGAACAAACATGTCATCATCATACTACACTGGATAAACATGTCATTATCATACTACACTGGATAAACATGTCATCATCATACTACACTGAACAAACATGTCATCATCATACTACACTGAACAAACATGTCATCATCATACTACACTGGATAAACATGTCATCATCATACTACACTGAACAAACATGTCATCATCATACTACACTGAATAAACATGTCATCATCATCATACTACACTGAATAAACATGTCATCATCATACTACACTGGATAAACATGTCATCATCATACTACACTGAATAAACATGTCATCATCATACTACACTGGATAAACATGTCATCATCATACTACACTGAATAAACATGTCATCATCATACTACACTGAATAAACATGTCATCATCATACTACACTGAATAAACATGTCATCATCATACTACACTGAATAAACATGTCATCATCATACTACACTGAATAAACATGTCATCATCATACTACACTGAACAAACATGTCATCATCATACTACACTGAACAAACATGTCATCATCATACTACACTGAATAAACATGTCATCATCATAATACACTGAATAAACATGTCATCATCATACTACACTGGATAAACATGTCATCATCATACTACACTGGATAAACATGTCATCATCATACTACACTGAATAAACATGTCATCATCATACTACACGGAATAAACATGTCATCATCATACTACACTGGATAAACATGTCATCATCATACTACACTGAATAAACATGTCATCATCATACTACACTGAATAAACATGTCATCATCATACTACACTGAATAAACATGTCATCATCATACTACACTGAATAAACATGTCATCATCATACTACACTGGATAAACATGTCATCATCATACTACACTGAATAAACATGTCATCATCATACTACACTGAATAAACATGTCATCATCATACTACACTGAATAAACATGTCATCATCATCATACTACACTGGATAAACATGTCATCATCATACTACACTGAATAAACATGTCATCATCATACTACACTGAATAAACATGTCATCATCATACTACACTGAATAAACATGTCATCATCATACTACACTGAATAAACATGTCATCATCATACTACACTGAATAAACATGTCATCATCATACTACACTGAATAAACATGTCATCATCACACTACACTGAATAAACATGTCATCATCATCATACTACACTGGATAAACATGTCATCATCATACTACACTGAATAAACATGTCATCATCATACTACACTGAATAAACATGTCATCATCATACTACACTGAATAAACATGTCATCATCATACTACACTGAATAAACATGTCATCATCATACTACACTGAATAAACATGTCATCATCATACTACACTGAATAAACATGTCATCATCATACTACACTGAATAAACATGTCATCATCATACTACACTGGATAAACATGTCATCATCATACTACACTGAATAAACATGTCATCATCATACTACACTGAATAAACATGTCATCATCATACTACACTGGATAAACATGTCATCATCATACTACACTGAATAAACATGTCATCATCATACTACACTGAATAAACATGTCATCATCATACTACACTGAATAAACATGTCATCATCATACTACACTGAATAAACATGTCATCATCATACTACACTGAATAAACATGTCATCATCATACTACACTGAATAAACATGTCATCATCATACTACACTGAATAAACATGTCATCATCATCATACTACACTGGATAAACATGTCATCATCATACTACACTGAATAAACATGTCATCATCATCATACTACACTGGATAAACATGTCATCATCACACTACACTGGATAAACATGTCATCATCATACTACACTGAATAAACATGTCATCATCATCATACTACACTGGATAAACATGTCATCATCATACTACACTGAATAAACATGTCATCATCATACTACACTGAATAAACATGTCATCATCATACTACACTGAATAAACATGTCATCATCATACTACACTGAATAAACATGTCATCATCATACTACACTGAATAAACATGTCATCATCATACTACAATGAATAAACATGTCATCATCATACTACACTGAATAAACATGTCATCATCATACTACACTGAATAAACATGTCATCATCATACTACACTGAATAAACATGTCATCATCATACTACACTGGATAAACATGTCATCATCATACTACACTGGATAAACATGTCATCATCATACTACACTGGATAAACATGTCATCATCATACTACACTGAATAAACATGTCATTATCATACTACACTGGATAAACATGTCATCATCATACTACACTGAATAAACATGTCATCATCATACTACACTGAATAAACATGTCATCATCATACTACACTGAATAAACATGTCATCATCATACTACACTGAATAAACATGTCATCATCATACTACACTGAACAAACATGTCATCATCATACTACACTGAACAAACATGTCATCATCATACTACACTGAATAAACATGTCATCATCATACTACACTGAATAAACATGTCATCATCATACTACACTGAATAAACATGTCATCATCATACTACACTGGATAAACATGTCATCATCATACTACACTGAATAAACATGTCATCATCATACTACACTGAATAAACATGTCATCATCATACTACACTGGATAAACATGTCATCATCATACTACACTGAATAAACATGTCATCATCATACTACACTGAATAAACATGTCATCATCATACTACACTGAATAAACATGTCATCATCATACTACACTGAATAAACATGTCATCATCATACTACACTGAACAAACATGTCATCATCATACTACACTGGATAAACATGTCATCATCATACTACACTGAATAAACATGTCATCATCATACTACACTGAATAAACATGTCATCATCATACTACACTGAATAAACATGTCATCATCATACTACACTGAATAAACATGTCATCATCATACTACACTGAATAAACATGTCATCATCATACTACACTGAATAAACATGTCATCATCATACTACACTGAATAAACATGTCATCATCATACTACACTGAACAAACATGTCATCATCATACTACACTGAATAAACATGTCATCATTATACTACACTGGATAAACATGTCATCATCATACTACACTGGATAAACATGTCATCATCATACTACACTGAATAAACATGTCATCATCATACTACAATGAATAAACATGTCATCATCATACTACACTGAATAAACATGTCATCATCATCATACTACACTGAATAAACATGTTATCATCATACTACACTGAATAAACACGTCATCATGATACTACACTGGATAAACATGTCATCATCATACTACACTGAATAAACATGTCATCATCATACTACACTGAATAAACATGTTATCATCATACTACACTGAATAAACACGTCATCATGATACTACACTGAATAAACATGTCATCATCATACTACACTGAATAAACATGTCATCATCATACTACACTGAATAAACATGTCATCATCATACTACACTGAATAAACATGTCATCATCATACTACACTGGATAAACATGTCATCATCATACTACACTGAATAAACATGTCATCATCATACTACACTGGATAAAAATGTCATCATCATACTACACTGAATAAACATGTCATCATCATACTACACTGAATAAACATGTCATCATCATACTACACTGGATAAACATGTCATCATCATACTACACTGGATAAACATGTCATCATCATACTACACTGAATAAACATGTCATCATCATACTACACTGAATAAACATGTCATCATCATACTACACTGGATAAACATGTCATCATCATACTACACTGGATAAACATGTCATCATCATACTACACTGAATAAACATGTCATCATCATACTACACTGAATAAACATGTCATCATCATACTACACTGAATAAACATGTCATCATCATACTACACTGGATAAACATGTCATCATCATACTACACTGAATAAACATGTCATCATCATACTACACTGGATAAACATGTCATCATCATACTACACTGAATAAACATGTCATCATCATACTACACTGGATAAACATGTCATCATCATACTACACTGAATAAACATGTCATCATCATACTACACTGGATAAAAATGTAATCGTCATACTACACTGAATAAACATGTCATCATGATACTACACTGGATAAACATGTCATCATCATACTACACTGAATAAACATGTCATCATCACACACACTGAATAAACATGTCATCATCACACACACTGAACAAACATGTCATCATCATACTACACTGAACAAACATGTCATCATCATACTACACTGGATAAACATGTCATCATCATACTACACTGGATAAACATGTCATCATCATACTACACTGAATAAACATGTCAACATCATACTACACTGAATAAACATGTCATCATCATACTACACTGAACAAACATGTCATCATCATACTACACTGGATAAACATGTCATCATCATACTACACTGGATAAACATGTCATCATCATACTACACTGAACAGACATGTCATCATCATACTACACTGAATAAACACGTCATCATCATACTACACTGAATAAACATGTCATCATCATACTACACTGACTAAACATGTCATCATCATACTACACTGGATAAACATGTCATCATCATACTACACTGAACAGACATGTCATCATCATACTACACTGGATAAACATGTCATCATCATACTACACTGAATAAACACGTCATCATCATACTACACTGAATAAACATGTCATCATCATACTACACTGAATAAACATGTCATCATCATACTACACTGAATAAACATGTCATCATCATACTACACTGGATAAACATGTCATCATCATACTACACTGAACAAACATGTTATCATCATACTACACTGAATAAACATGTCATCATCATACTACACTGAATAAACATGTCATCATCATACTACACTGAATAAACATGTCATCATCATACTACACTGAATAAACATGTCATCATCATACTACACTGGATAAACATGTCATCATCATACTACACTGGATAAACATGTCATCATCATACTACACTGAATAAACATGTCATATCATACTACACTGGATAAACATGTCATCATCATACTACACTGAATAAACATGCTCATCATACTACACTGGATAAACATGTCATCATCATACTACACTGAATAAACATGTCATCATCATACTACACTGGATAAACATGTCATCATCATACTACACTGAATAAACATGTCATCATCATACTACACTGAATAAACATGTCATCATCATACTACACTGAATAAACATGTCATCATCATACTACACTGAATAAACATGTCATCATCATACTACACTGAATAAACATGTCATCATCATACTACACTGAATAAACATGTCATCATCATACTACACTGAATAAACATGTCATCATACTACACTGGATAAACATGTCATCATCACACTACACTGGATAAACATGTCATCATCATACTACACTGGATAAACATGTCATCATCATACTACACTGAATAAACATGTCATCATCATACTACACTGGATAAACATGTCATCATCATACTACACTGAACAAACATGTCATCATACTACACTGGATAAACATGTCATCATCATACTACACTGAATAAACATGTCATCATCATACTACACTGGATAAACATGTCATCATCATACTACACTGGATAAACATGTCATCATCATACTACACTGAATAAACATGTCATCATCATACTACACTGAACAAACATGTCATCATCATACTACACTGAATAAACATGTCATCATACTACACTGGATAAACATGTCATCATCATACTACACTGAACAAACATGTCATCATCATACTACACTGAATAAACATGTCATCATACTACACTGGATAAACATGTCATCATCATACCACACTGAATAAACATGTCATCATCATACTACACTGAACAAACATGTCATCATCATACTACACTGAATAAACATGTCATCATCATACTACACTGAATAAACATGTCATCATCATACTACACTGAATAAACATGTCATCATCATACTACACTGGATAAACATGTCATCATCATACTACACTGAATAAACATGTCATCATCATACTACACTGGATAAACATGTCATCATCATACTACACTGAATAAACATGTCATCATCATACTACACTGAATAAACATGTCATCATCATACTACACTGAATAAACACGTCATCATCATACTACACTGGATAAACATGTCATCATCATACTACACTGGATAAACATGTCATCATCATACTACACTGAATAAACATGTCATCATCATACTACACTGAATAAACATGTCATCATCATACTACACTGAATAAACATGTCATCATCATACTACACTGAACAAACATGTCATCATCATACTACACTGAATAAACATGTCATCATCATACTACACTGAACAAACATGTCATCATCATACTACACTGAATAAACATGTCATCATCATACTACACTGAACAAACATGTCATCATCATACTACACTGAATAAACATGTCATCATCATACTACACTGAATAAACATGTCATCATCATACTACACTGAACAGACATGTCATCATCATACTACACTGAATAAACATGTCATCATCATACTACACTGGATAAACATGTCATCATCATCATACTACACTGGATAAACATGTCATCATCATACTACACTGAATAAACATGTCATCATCATCATACTACACTGAATAAACATGTCATCATCATACTACACTAGATAAACATGTCATCATCATCATACTACACTGAATAAACATGTCATCATCATACTACACTGAATAAACATGTCATCATCATACTACACTGAATAAACATGTCATCATCATACTACACTGAATAAACATGTCATCATCATACTACACTGAATAAACATGTCATCATCATACTACACTGAATAAACATGTCATCATCATACTACACTGGATAAACATGTCATCATCATACTACACTGAATAAACATGTCATCATCATACTACACTGGATAAACATGTCATCATCATACTACACTGGATAAACATGTCATCATCATACTACACTGAATAAACATGTCATCATCATACTACACTGAATAAACATGTCATCATCATACTACACTGAATAAACATGTCATCATCATACTACACTGGATAAACATGTCATCATCATACTACACTGGATAAACATGTCATCACCATACTACACTGAATAAACATGTCATCATCATACTACACTGAATAAACATGTCATCATCATACTACACTGGATAAACATGTCATCACCATACTACACTGAATAAACATGTCATCATCATACTACACTGAATAAACATGTCATCATCATACTACACTGAATAAACATGTCATCATCATACTACACTGAATAAACATGTCATCATCATACTACACTGGATAAACATGTCATCATCATACTACACTGGATAAACATGTCATCATCATACTACACTGGATAAACATGTCATCACCATACTACACTGGATAAACATGTCATCACCATACTACACTGAATAAACATGTCATCATCATACTACACTGAATAAACATGTCATCATCATCATACTACACTGAACACACATGTCATCATCATACTACACTGGATAAACATGTCATCATCATACTACACTGGATAAACATGTCATCATCATACTACACTGGATAAACATGTCATCATCATACTACACTGGATAAACATGTCATCATCATACTACACTGAATAAACATGTCATCATCATACTACACTGGATAAACATGTCATCATCATACTACACTGAATAAACATGTCATCATCATACTACACTGGATAAACATGTCATCATCATACTACACTGGATAAACATGTCATCATCATACTACACTGAATAAACATGTCATCATCATACTACACTGGATAAACATGTCATCATCATACTACACTGGATAAACATGTCATCATCATACTACACTGAATAAACATGTCATCATCATACTACACTGGATAAACATGTCATCATCATACTACACTGGATAAACATGTCATCATCATACTACACTGAATAAACATGTCATCATCATACTACACTGAACAAACATGTCATCATCATCATACTACACTGAACACACATGTCATCATCATACTACACTGGATAAACATGTCATCATCATACTACACTGAACAAACATGTCATCATCATACTACACTGAACAAACATGTCATCATCATACTACACTGGATAAACATGTCATCATCATACTACACTGGATAAACATGTCATCATCATACTACACTGGATAAACATGTCATCATCATACTACACTGAATAAACATGTCATCATCATACTACACTGGATAAACATGTCATCATCATACTACACTGAACTAGAAAAGACATGCAGCATGTAAAGTGTTGGTCCCATGTTTCATAAGATGAAATTTTAAAAATCCCAGAAATGTTCCTCACAAACAAAAAAACTAATTTCTCTCAAATGTTGTGCACAAATATATTTACATCCCTGTTATTGAGCATTTCTCCTTCGCCAAGATAATCCATCCACAGCATGATCATTACACAGGTGCAACTTGTGCTGGGGACAATAAAAGTCCACTCTAAAATGTTCAGTTTTGTCACAAAACACAACCATCTAATATTATTTTTTATTTTTTTTATATTTTGTCTAATATTTTGTAATATTTAAAACACAATGGCACAAACATCTAACATTTTGAGGGAGAGTGAAATTGTCATGCTGACTGCAGGAATGTCCACGTGTTTGGCGTTGTGTGGGCGAACAGT
>NC_092091.1:82365499-82375499 GCF_045679555.1 Salvelinus alpinus | reverse complement strand
CTGTAACTTTAAGATTTCCCTTAACAGGAACTAAGGAGCCCAAACCATGAAAACATCCTCAGACCATTATTCCTCCTCCACCAAACTTTACAGTTGGCACTATGGATTCACTCCAGAGAACGCGTTTCCACTGCTCCATATTCCAACGGTGGCAAGCTGTACACCACTCCAGCCGACGCTTGGCATTAGGCATGGTGATCTTAGGCTTGTGTGCGGCTGCTCGGCCATGGAAACCCATTTCACAAAGCTCCCGACAAACAGTTATTGTGCGGATTTTGCTTCCAGCGGCAGTTTGGATCTCAGTAGTGAGTGTTGCAACCGGGGACTTGTCTGGAAAGGGGGCATCCTATGACGGTGCCACGTTGAAAGTCACTGAGCTCTTCAGTAAGGCTGCTACTGCCAAAACAGAGCATAAATAAGAATAAAATACAAGGGTCAATCCAGATAGTCTGAGTAGCCATTTTGTCAGCTATTTAATGAGCTATTAGTCGTATTGCTTGGGGATAGAAACTGTTACGGAGCCTGTTGGTGTCAGACTTGATTCACCGGTATTGCTTGGGGAGAGAAACTGTTACGGAGCCTGTTGGTGTCAGACTTGATTCACCGGTATTGCTTGGGGATAGAAACTGTTACGGAGCCTGTTGGTGTCAGACTTGATTCACCGGTATTGCTTGCCATACGGACGCAGAGAGAACAGTCTTTGGCTTGGGTGGAGGTCCTGGATGGCAGGCAGCTTGGCCCCAGTGATGTACTGGGCTGTCCGAACCAGCCTCTGTAGTGCCATGCGATTCAAGGCGGTGCTATTACCATACCAAGCAGTGATGCAGCCAGTCAAGATGCTCACAGTGGAACAGCTGTGGAGCATTGAGAGGATGATTTCAGGATGTCTCTCATGTTCAGTCAGTCTGTTGTTTTGTAAACAATAACAACAACATGGCTATTATAATTAATTAAAAGGACGAGACCAAATCGTTTTTTACAAATGTTTCTGTTCTGTAACTCATTCAAATTATTTAAATTTCCTTTCAAGTCCCTTTTGACATCACACCGAACAACAAGTCTGTCATCCACCACTCTAGTTCTATAGTCTAATTAGCAAAGAGCATCCTTCTCCCTACACGGGACTACCAGCTCTGGGTAAACGTACCTTCTCCCTACACGGGCCTACCAGCCCTGGGTAAACGTACCTTCTCCCTACACGGGCCTATCAGCCCTGGGTAAACGTACCTTCTCCCTACACGGGCCTACCAGCCCTAGGTAAACTAACCTTCTCCCTACACGGGCCTACCAGCCCTGGGTAAACGTACCTTCTCCCTACACGGGCCTACCAGCCCTGGGTAAACGTACCTTCTCCCTACACGGGCCTACCAGCCCTGGGTAAACGTACCTTCTCCCTGCACGGGCCTACCAGCCCTGGGTAAACGTACCTTCTCCCTACACGGGCCTATCAGCCCGGGGTAAACGTACCTTCCCCCTACACGGGCCTATCAGCCCTGGGTAAACGTACCTTCTCCCTACACGGGCCTACCAGCCCTGGGTAAACGTACCTTCTCCCTACACGGGCCTATCAGCCCTGGGTAAACGTACCTTCTCCCTACACGGGCCTATCAGCCCTGGGTAAACGTACCTTCTCCCTACACGGGCCTACCAGCCCTGGGTAAACGTACCTTCTCCCTACACGGGCCTACCAGCCCTGGGTAAACGTACCTTCTCCCTACACGGGCCTACCAGCCCTGGGTAAACGTACCTTCTCCCTACACGGGCCTATCAGCCCTGGGTAAACGTACCTTCTCCCTACACGGGCCTACCAGCCCTGGGTAAACGTACCTTCTCCCTACACGGGCCTATCAGCCCTGGGTAAACGTACCTTCTCCCTACACGGGCCTACCAGCTCTGGGTAAACGAACCGCATTATAAAAAAAGTAGGGAACCATTTGTGATGCGTACAGTTTGATCATCTCGATTTGCCATCTCCTTTCTGTCTTCCATTGAAGATGACAATTTCTATAGATGTTCGTGTCTAAATCATTTGTATCCATTTTTTCTATTCATGTTCAGTGAGCCTCACAGAAGAAATAGGAAATGGAAGGTACACACACACACACACACACACACACACACACACACACACACACACACACACACACACACACACACACACACACACACACACACACACACACACAGATCACACACACACACACACACACACACACACACACACACACACACACACACACACACACACACACACACACACACACACAGATCACACACACACACACACACACACACACACACACACACACACACACACACACACACACACACACACACACACACACACACACACACACACACACACACACACACACACAATACGTGACGGTTTGATGGTTGTTCCATATTTCATCATCAAAGACAGCCTCTCACCTGTCTCTGTCTTTCAGGCCAATACATTATGGAACAGCGTTAGGGTCTCTGCCCGTCAAAAAAGATACACGTCAAATAACACTATCAACAGATTTTTGTCAAATTAACCATTTTTTGTCTTTTGTTGAATTTATACATTTATATATTTAGAACCTTCTAACCTCGTATGATCTATTAAACTAAGGCATAATTCCACTATTTGTATTAATTTGCATCACTTTCAATGAGAGACTTTTTTTATAAAGGCAAACCGCAAATTCCACTATAGTGGCTAATCCTTATTGTGTCTAGCTTCCCATAGGTGGGTCCGACCACCATTAATCATGTAACGGCTGTCGTCGGTGGAAGAAGGAGAGGACCAAAGCGCAGCGTGGTTAGTGTTCATCTCATTTAATAATAATCCAAAACTGAACACTTCAAATTACAAAACAACAAAGTGAAAACCGAAACAGTTCTGTCTGGTGCAGACACACAAAGACTGAAAACAACCACCCACCAAATCCCAACAGAAAACAGGCTACCTAAATATGGTTCCCAATCAGGGACAACGATTGACACCTAGCTAGCTAACTATAGCTATTGAAACAGATGATGACACCTAGCTAGCTAACTATAGCTATTGAAACAGTTGATGACACCTAGCTAGCTAACTATAGCTATTGAAACAGATGATGACACCTAGCTAGCTAACTATAGCTATTGAAACAGATGATGACACCTAGCTAGCTAACTATAGCTATTGAAACAGATGATGACACCTAGCTAGCTAACTATAGCTATTGAAACATATGATGACACCTAGCTAGCTAACTATAGCTATTGAAACAGATGATGTCGTTTTGCTATGTTGCTATGTACGTCTTCACTGTCCATCTACTTATTTTTATTTTGAAACTCATATCCTCACTTGTACAGTATGTACCCACAGAGACACACACACAAACCACACACACATGTGTGACAGATGGATGGGGCAGTGAGTGTCCCCGGGGTTAGACTACTCAGTACCTGCTGCATGTGGTGACACCTGGGGCAATTTTGTGTGTGTGTGTGTGTGTGTGTGTGTGTGTGTGTGTGTGTGTGTGTGTGTGTGTGTGTGTGTGTGTGTGTGTGTGTGTGTGTGTGTGTGTGTGTGTGTGTAATCACAGTCATGTGGACACCAAAGCATTACCCTGTGGCCACTCAGCTGCTCATCCTGTGTGTGTGTGTGTGTGTGTGTGTGTGTGTGTGTGTGTGTGTGTGTGTGTGTGTGTGTGTGTGTGTGTGTGTGTGTGTGTGTGTGTGTGTGTGTGTGTGTGTGTGTGTGTGTGTGTGTGTGTGTGTGTGTGTGTGTGTGTGTGTGTGTGTGTTTACGTGTCAGTTGCTAATCCTATTTCTGCCCCAGGAAGAGCGTTCAGGATGCCCTGGAATGCTGTTGTGAATATCAGAAAACCTGTTGGGAAAATCAGCTAAAGCTGTCAGGAAGCTTCTGTCTGTCTGTCTGTCTGTCTGTCTGTCTGTCTGTCTGTCTGTCTGTCTGTCTGTCTGTCTGTCTGTCTGTCTGTCTGTCTGTCTGTCTGTCTGTCTGTCTGTCTGTCTGTCTGTCTGTCTGCCTGTCTATGTCTGCCCTAACCCTCAGGGCCACACAGTCGATGCCAGATGAATCACTATACATCAGATGGATCAGTTGGACTGAATCAACCACCATGTTACAGTAGAGTGGAGAGTGGAGAGTGGTATTGACTGAATTAACCACCCCGTTACAGTAGAGAGGAGAGTGGAGAGTGGAGAGTGGTATTGACTGAATCAACCACCATGTTACAGCAGAGTGGAGAGTGGAGAGTGGTATTGACTGAATCAACCACCATGTTACAGTAGAGTGGAGAGTGGTATTGACTGAATCAACCACCATGTTACAGTAGAGTGGAGAGTGGTATTGACTGAATCAACCACCATGTTACAGCAGAGTGGAGAGTGGAGAGTGGTATTGACTGAATCAACCACTTCGTTACAGTAGAGAGGAGAGTGGAGAGTGGTATTGACTGAATCAACCACCATGTTACAGCAGAGTGGAGAGTGGAGAGTGGAGAGTGGAGAGTGGAGAGTGGTATTGAATGACTGAATCACCCACCCATTACAGTAGAGTGGAGAGTGGAGAGTGGAGAGTGGTATTGACTGAATTAACCACTTCGTTACAGTAGAGAGGAGAGTGGAGAGTGGAGAGTGGTATTGACTGAATCAACCACCATGTTACAGTAGAGTGGAGAGTGGAGAGTGGTATTGACTGAATCAACCACCATGTTACAGTAGAGAGGAGAGTGGAGAGTGGTATTGACTGAATCAACCACCATGTTACAGTAGAGTGGAGAGTGGAGAGTGGTATTGACTGAATCAACCACCATGTTACAACAGAGTGGAGAGTGGAGAGTGGTATTGACTGAATCCACCACCATGTTACAGCAGAGTGGAGAGTGGAGAGTGGAGAGTGGAGAGTGGAGAGTGGAGAGTGGAGAGTGGAGAGTGGAGAGTGGTATTGAATGACTGAATCACCCACCCATTACAGTAGAGTGGAGAGTGGAGAGTGGTATTGAATGACTGAATCACCCACCCGTTACAGTAGAGTGGAGAGTTGTATTGACTGACTGAATCACCCACCCGTTACAGTAGAGAGGAGAGTGGTATTGACTGACTGTACCAAATATATTTCAGATGGTGGGATAGGGAGAAATGAAGGTAGAAATGGAGGGAGAGGCATGGAAAGATGTAGGGATGTGTAGATATAGCGAAGGAGGAAGAAATGTATATAATAATGGAGGCATGTATGGACGGTTGGATGGATGGATGGATGGATGGATGGATGGATGGATGGATGGATGGATGGATGGATGGATGATAGATGGATGGATGGATGGATGGATGGATGGATGGATGGATGTATGGACGGTTGGATGGACGGTTGGATGGATGGATGGACGGATGGATGGTTGGATGGATGGATGGATGGATGGATGGATGGATGGATGGATGGATGGATGGATGGATGGACGGTTGGATGGATGGATGGATGGATGGATGGATGGATGGATGGATGGATGGATGGATGGATGGACGGTTGGATGGATGGATGGATGGATGGATGGATGGATGGATGGATGGATGGATGGATGGATGGATGGATGGATGGATGGATGGATGGATGGATGGATGGTTGGATGGATGGATGGACGGTAGGATGGATTGATGGATGGATGGTTGGATGGACGGTAGGATGGATTGATGGATGGATAACATTGCTAAACAGAGAGACAAACTCACAGGTAAACACTGTCCTATAAAATGATAGACAGACACAGATTTTGAGAGAGACAGCATTTTATATGAATCAGAGCAGGGCTACCAATTACCTCGTTCCCTCTCCAACCCTTCAGTGAAACCCGTAATTATAGATACTATTTTAATATCTCTGTGTGTGTGTGTGTGTGTGTGTGTGTGTGTGTGTGTGTGTGTGTGTGTGTGTGTGTGTGTGTGTGTGTGTGTGTGTGTGTGTGTGTGTGTGTGTGTGTGTGTGTGTGTGTGTGTGTGTGTGTGTGTGTGTGTGTGTGTGTGTGTGTGTGTGTGTTATATACCGTATGTTAATGGGTACATTTTCAGGGCGGTCTGGCTGAGTTGCAGAGGTTTAGTCACTGGCTCTAATTGCACAGCATCACATGACTCAGAAATTTAGAGAGATGCAGAGAGGGGGGAAGGAGGGAGGAATGGAGGGAGGGAAAGCGAGAGAGAGAGAGAGAAAGGTAAAGAAGGAGAGAGGGAAGGAGAGAATGTGTGTGAGAGAGAAAGGTAAAGAGGGAGAGAGGGAAGGAGAGAATGTGTGTGAGAGAGAAAGGTAAAGAGGGAGAGAGGGAGGGAGAGAATGTGTGTGAGAGAGAAAGGTAAAGAGGGAGAGAGGGAGGGAGAGAATGTGTGTGAGAGAGAAAGGTAAAGAGGGAGAGAGGGAGGGAGAGAATGTGTGTGAGAGAGAAAGGTAAAGAGGGAGAGAGGGAGGGAGAGAATGTGTGTGAGAGAGAAAGGTAAAGAGGTAGAGAGGGAAGGAGAGAATGTGTGTGAGAGAGAAAGGTAAAGGGGGAGAGAGGGAGGGAGAGAATGTGTGTGAGAGAGAAAGGTAAAGAGGGAGAGAGGGAGGGAGAGAATGTGTGTGAGAGAGAAAGGTAAAGAGGGAGAGAGGGAGGGAGAGAATGTGTGTGAGAGAGAAAGGTAAAGAGGTAGAGAGGGAAGGAGAGAATGTGTGTGAGAGAGAAAGGTAAAGGGGGAGAGAGGGAAGGAGAGAATGTGTGTGAGAGAGAAAGGTAAAGAGGTAGAGAGGGAAGGAGAGAATGTGTGTGAGAGAGAAAGGTAAAGGGGGAGAGAGGGAAGGAGAGAATGTGTGTGAGAGAGAAAGGTAAAGAGGTAGAGAGGGAAGGAGAGAATGTGTGTGAGAGAGAAAGGTAAAGAGGGAGAGAGGGAGGGAGAGAATGTGTGTGAGAGAGAAAGGTAAAGGGGGAGAGAGGGAGGGAGAGAATGTGTGAGAGAGAAAGGTAAAGAGGGAGAGAGGGAAGGAGAGAATGTGTGTGAGAGAGAAAGGTAAAGAGGGAGAGAGGGAAGGAGAGGATGTGTGTGAGAGAGAAAGGTAAAGAGGGAGAGAGGGAGGGAGAGAATGTGTGTGAGAGAGAAAGGTAAAGAGGGAGAGAGGGAGGGAGAGAATGTGTGTGAGAGAGAAAGGTAAAGAGGGAGAGAGGGAAGGAGAGAATGTGTGTGAGAGAGAGAGAAAGGTAAAGAGGGAGAGAGGGAAGGAGAGAATGTGTGTGAGAGAGAAAGGTAAAGGGGGAGAGAGGGAAGGAGAGAATGTGTGTGAGAGAGAAAGGTAAAGAGGGAAAGAGGGAAGGAGAGAATGTGTGTGAGGGAGAAAGGTAAAGGGGGAGAGAGGGAAGGAGAGAATGTGTGTGAGAGAGAAAGGTAAAGAGGGAGAGAGGGAAGGAGAGAATGTGTGTGAGAGAGAAAGGTAAAGAGGGAGAGAGGGAGGGAGAGAATGTGTGTGAGAGAGAAAGGTAAAGAGGTAGAGAGGGAAGGAGAGAATGTGTGTGAGAGAGAAAGGTAAAGGGGGAGAGAGGGAAGGAGAGAATGTGTGTGAGAGAGAAAGGTAAAGGGGGAGAGAGGAAAGGAGAGGATGTGTGAGAGAGAAAGGTAAAGAGGGAGAGAGGGAAGGAGAGGATGTGTGTGAGAGAGAAAGGTAAAGAGGGAGAGAGGGAAGGAGAGAATGTGTGTGAGAGAGAAAGGTAAAGAGGGAGAGAGGGAAGGAGAGAATGTGTGTGAGAGAGAAAGGTAAAGGGGGAGAGAGGGAAGGAGAGGATGTGTGTGAGAGAGAAAGATAAAGAGGGAGAGAGGGAAGGAGAGAATGTGTGTGAGAGAGAAAGGTAAAGGGGGAGAGAGGGAAGAAGAGAATGTGTGTGAGAGAGAAAGGTAAAGGGGGAGAGAGGGAAGGAGAGAATGTGTGTGAGGGAGAAAGGTAAAGGGGGAGAGAGGGAAGGAGAGAATGTGTGTGAGAGAAAAAGGTAAAGAAAGAGAGGGAAGGAGAGAATGTGTGTGAGAGAGAAAGGTAAAGAGGGAGAGAGGAAAGGAGAGAATGTGTGTGAGAGAGAAAGGTAAAGAGGGAGAGAGGGAAGGAGAGAATGTGTGTGAGAGAGAAAGGTAAAGGGGGAGAGAGGGAAGGAGAGAATGTGTGTGAGAGAGAAAGGTAAAGAAAGAGAGGGAAGGAGAGAATGTATGTGAGAGAGAAAGGTAAAGGGGGAGAGAGGGAAGGAGAGAATGTGTGTGAGAGAGAAAGGTAAAGAGGGAGAGAGGGAAGGAGAGAATGTGTGTGAGAGAGAAAGGTAAAGAGGGAGAGAGGGAAGGAGAGAATGTGTGTGAGAGAGAAAGGTAAAGAGGGAGAGAGGGAAGGAGAGAATGTGTGTGAGAGAGAAAGGTAAAGGGGGAGAGAGGGAAGGAGAGAATGTGTGTGAGAGAGAAAGGTAAAGAGGGAGAGAGGGAAGGAGAGGATGTGTGTGAGAGAGAAAGGTAAAGAGGGAGAGATTGAAGAAGAGAATGTGTGTGAGAGAGAAAGGTAAAGGGGGAGAGAGGAAAGGAGAGGATGTGTGAGAGAGAAAGGTAAAGAGGGAGAGAGGGAAGGAGAGGATGTGTGAGAGAGAAAGGTAAAGAGGGAGAGAGGGAAGGAGAGAATGTGTGAGAGAGAAAGGTAAAGGGGGAGAGAGGAAAGGAGAGGATGTGTGAGAGAGAAAGGTAAAGAGGGAGAGAGGGAAGGAGAGGATGTGTGAGAGAGAGAAAGGTAAAGAGGGAGAGAGGGAGGGAGAGGATGTGTGAGAGAGAGCAAGGTAAAGGGGGAGAGAGGGAAGGAGAGAATGTGTGTGAGAGAGAAAGGTAAAGAGGGAGAGAGGGAAGGAGAGGATGTGTGAGAGAGAGAAAGGTAAAGAGGGTGAGAGGGAGGGAGAGGATGTGTGAGAGAGAGAAAGGTAAAGAGGGAGAGAGGAAAGGAGAGGATGTGTGTGAGAGAGAAAGGTAAAGAGGGAGAGAGGGAGGGAGAGGATGTGTGAGAGAGAGAAAGGTAAAGAGGGAGAGAGGGAGGGAGAGGATGTGTGAGAGAGAGAAAGGTAAAGAGGGAGAGAGGAAAGGAGAGGATGTGTGTGAGAGAGAAAGGTAAAGAGGGAGAGAGGGAAGGAGAGAATGTGTGTGAGAGAGAAAGGTAAAGAGGGAGAGAGGGAAGGAGAGAATGTGTGTGAGAGAGAAAGGTAAAGAGGGAGAGAGGGAGGGAGAGAATGTGTGTGAGAGAGAAAGGTAAAGAGGGAGAGAGGGAGGGAGAGAATGTGTGTGAGAGAGAAAGGTAAAGAGGGAGAGAGGGAAGGAGAGGAGGGGGACAGATCAGTGGAGGCAGCTGAGGGGAACGGCTCATAATAACGGCCGGAATGGAGCAAATGGAATGGAATCAAACACCTGGAAACCATGGAAACCATGTGTTTGTTACCATTCCACTGATTCCTCTCCAGTCATTACCATGAGCTTGTTCTCCCCAATTAAGGTGCCACCAACCTCCTGTGGGATAGAGACGGGGGAAGAGTGAGAGAAGAAAGGAAGTGAAGTTTGTGAAAAGATAATTTCCTGCCTGTAAAAGTACTAATATATATATTTTTTTCCTTGTTAGAATATTTAGAGAATTAGTTTACTTGACTTTACTTTGAGAAAATGGCCCGTTTCCAAAAATAGCTCTGTAAGCATCTCATCAAGAGAAGAACATTCTGAACCTTATGTTACTTCCTGGTCAGAGAAGGGCGAAGGCATAGAGAAATATAGAGGCCTCTATTGGTCAAAAGGCAGTTTTAGCATTGGCAGCGCCATTGAGGGCTTTCACCATTTTAAAGTAGTCAACTGGGTGGGAAATCCAATGGGTGGTGGCCTCTGTGACACTGCCCATGATGTCACAGACACTACAATGGCTTGGCTATAAATATGAGTCCTCTATCTATCTCTATGGGAGAGAGAGAAGGAGTTGCTGGGATTCTTTCCA
>NC_092091.1:82350499-82362999 GCF_045679555.1 Salvelinus alpinus | reverse complement strand
TAACACTGATGCAACATTCAGAAAGAGACTCCCTTCCCCTCACACACACACACACACACACACACACACACACACACACACACACACACACACACACACACACACACACACACACACACACACACACACACACACACACACACACACACACACACACACACACACACACACACACACACACAGTTGCTGCGTCCGTCCTGTAACTGAACATTACATATGCGTGTGTAGTGTGTGTGTGTGTGTGTAATGTCAGTGTGTGTGTGCATGACGTGCAGAACCCCTGTCCTCGACAGTTGTTTTACACTGGTTTCAGATCAGATCATTGTCTATTCTTTTTGATAGAGCTCAGAGGGGTTTTGTCTTGTATTCAGCTGTAACATGTGAGTCTGTGATAGACATTAGGGAATGAAGGCAACACTTGGCTTTGCCTAGTAACCTGCCTGTAGACACAGTGTTCTTCCTGAAAGGCCCACTATTCAGAGCTCTATGGGCCCATAGTCAACTGTAGTGCACTACATAGGGAATGGGGAGGTATTTTGGGACTCATCCGGTGTTCTTTCACTATCTATTGTCGTATTCAGACTGTATCTAAACCTGGATCCATATCAGACTGGAACTAAACCTGACTCCAGATCAGACTGGAACTAAACCTGACTCCATATCAGACTGTAACTAAACCTGACCCCAAATCAGACTGTAACTAAACCTGGCTCCAAATCAGACTGTAACTTAACCTGGCTTCATATCAGACTGTAACTAAACCTGACTCCATATCAGACTGTAACTAAACCTGACTCCAGATCAGACTGGAACTAAACCTGGCTCCAGATCAGTCTTAACTAAACCTGGCACCATATCAGACTGGAACTAAACCTGACTCCAGATCAGACTGGAACTAAACCTGGCTCCAGATCAGTCTTAACTAAACCTGGCACCATATCAAACTGGAACTAAACCTGGCTCCATATCAGACTGTAGCTAAACCTGACTCCATATCAGACTGTAACTAAACCTGACTCCATATCAGACTGTAACTAAACCTGACTCCAGATCAGACTGGAACTAAACCTGACTCCAGATCAGACTGGAACTAAACCTGACTCCAGATCAGACTGGAACTAAACCTGACTCCAGATCAGACTGGAACTAAACCTGACTCCAGATCAGACTGGAACTAAACCTGACTCCAGATTAGACTGGAACTAAACCTGACTCCAGATCAGACTGGAACTAAACCTGACTCCAGATCAGTGTTAACTGAAACCATTCTGTTTCCTTTGTACTGTTGCTAGGTAATGCTTTGTTAGGGACGTATTCAAGGACATATTCAAGGCTGGATATGAGTACATCCTTGACAACATATTCTGTATAGAGGGTTTTAAAGTCAACTCACTGTCTTGAAGAAGCACAAAGACGCACGCACGCACTCACGCACACACACACATAGAGGCACATACACTACATAACCAAAAGTATGTGGACACCACACAGTCTTCTGGGAAGGCTTTCCACTAGATGTTGGAACATTGCTGTGGGGATTTGCTTCCATTCAGCCACAAGAGCATTAGTGATGTCGGGTACTGATGTTGGGCGATTAGGCCTGGCTTGCAGTCGGCGTTCCAGTTCATCACAAAGGTGTTTGATGGGGTTGAGGTCAGGCCTCTGTGCAGACCAGTCAAGTTCTTCCACACCGATCTCAACAAACCATTTCTGCATGGACCTTGCTTTGTGCACTGGGGAATTGTCATGCTGAAACAGGAAAGGGACTTCCCCAAACTGTTGCACAAAAAATGGAAGCACAGAATCACCTGGAATGTTATTGTAAACTGTAGCGTTAAGATTTCCCTTCACTGGAACTAAAGGGCCCGAACCACGAAAAACAGCCCCAGACCATTATTCCTCCACCAGACTTTACAGTTGGCACTATGCATTGGGGCAGGTAGCGCTCTACTGGCATCCGCCACACCCTGATGTGTCCGTCGGACTGCCAGATGGTGAATTGTGATTCATCCCTCCAGAGAATGTGTTTCCACTGCTCCAGAGTATAATGGCGGCAGCTCGGCCATGGAAACCTATTTTATGAAGCTCCCGACGAACAGTTATTGTGCTGACGTTGCTTCCAGGGGCAGTTTGGAACTCAGTAGTGAGTGTTTCAATCGAGGACAGACGATTTTTACTTGCTTTAGCACTCAGCGGTTCCGTTCTGTGAGCTGTGTGGTCTACCACTTCACGGTTGAGCTGGTGTTGCTCCTAGACCTTTCCACTTCCCAATAACAGCAGTTACTGTTGACTGGGGTAGCTCTAGTAGGTCATACATTTGATGAACTGATTTGTTGGAAAGGTGGCATCCTATGACGGTGGCATGTTGAACGTCACTGAGATCTTCAATAAGGCCATTCTACTGCTAAAGTTTCTCTAAGGAGATTGCTTGGCTGTGTGCTCCATTTTATACATCTGCCAGCAACGGGTGTGGCAGAATAGCCAAATCCACTAATTTGAAAGGGGTGTCCACATACTTTTGCATATATAGTATCTGCGTAGGGTTTGTGCCGGCACTCTCTTACTAGGAGTTACCTGAAGGGTTCCCTCAGATTTAGAACAGGGCCTTGGCCTCTCTCCCACCAACCCACCCCGGGATCTCCCAATCTGCCTGGCAACCCTTCTTCTCTCTTCCCCCTCCTCCCTCCCTCCTTCTTCACCCTCTTTATCACTCTATAAAGAGATGGGCTGGAGGGGATGAGGGGAGGGGAGGGATGGGAAAGGGTGAAGGGAGGGGAGGCGGTGAGGGGGAGTTGAGGGAGGGATCCTCCCCCCATGCAGACAGATGGAGACCTGAGGCAAAACGCCGGGAGTCCCACTTTGATGCCCCCCTCCCCCCTCCTCCCCCCCTTCTCCCCCTCACCCCTCCCTTCCTCCTGGTCTGCCTCCTCCTCCCTCCCCCCTCCTCCCCCTCTGCTCCCCTCCCCCTCCCTCCCTCCTGGTCTGCCTCCTCCTCCCTCCTCCCTCCTCCCCCCCTGCTCCCCTCCCCCTCCCTCCCTCCTGGTCTGCCTCCTCCTCCCTCCTCCCTCCCTGTTCCCCCTCACCCCTCGCCTTGTGCTCAGCCAGCAGAAAGAGAAGAGCAGGAGGATGGAGTGAGGCCATGAGCAGTGAACAGGGAGAGGAAGCCATGGTCTGTTACTCACAGGAAATACTACACTTTGGTCTGTTACTCACAGGAAATACTAAACTATGTTCTGTTACTCACAGGAAATACTACACTTTGGTCTGTTACTCACAGGAAATACTAAACTATGGTCTGTTACTCACAGGAAACACTAAACTGTGGACTGTTACTCACAGGAAGTACTAAACTATGGTCTGTTACTCACAGGAAGTACTAAACTATGGTCTGTTCACAGGAAACACTAAACTATGGTCTGTTACTCACAGGAAATACTAGACTATGGACTGTTACTCACAGGAAATACTAAACTATGGTCTGTTACTCACAGGAAATACTAAACTATGGACTGTTACTCACAGTGAAATACTAAACTATGGTATGTTACTCACAGGAAATACTAAACTATGGTCTGTTACTCACAGGAAGTACTAAACTATGGTCTGTTCACAGGAAACACTAAACTATGGTCTGTTACTCACAGGAAATACTAAACTATGGACTGTTACTCACAGGAAATACTAAACTATGGTCTGTTACTCACAGGAAATACTAAACTATGGACTGTTACTCACAGGAAGTACTAAACTATGGTATGTTACTCACAGGAAATACTAAACTATGGTCTGTTACTCACAGGGAATACTACACTATGGTATGTTACTCACAGGAAATACTAAACTATGGTCTGTTACTCACAGGAAATACTAAACTATGGTCTGTTACTCACAGGAAATACTAAACTATGGACTGTTACTCACAGTGAAATACTAAACTATGGACTGTTACTCACAGTGAAATACTAAACTATGGTCTGTTACTCACAGGAAATACTAAACTATGGACTGTTACTCACAGGGAATACTACACTATGATCTGTTTCTCACAGGAAATACTAAACGATGGTCTGTTACTCACAGGAAATACTAAACTATGGACTGTTACTCACAGGAAATACTAAACTATGGACTGTTACTCACAGAAAATACTAAACTATGGTCTGTTACTCACAGGAAATACTAAACTATGGACTGTTACTCACAGGAAATACTAAACTATGGACTGTTACTCACAGAAAATACTAAACTATGGTCTGTTACTCACAGGAAATACTAAACTATGGACTGTTACTCACAGGAAATACTAAACTATGGACTGTTACTCACAGTGAAATACTAAACTATGGTCTGTTACTCACAGGGAATACTAAACTATGGTGTGTTATTCACAGGAAATACTACACTATGGTCTGTTACTCACAGGAAATACTAAACTATGGACTGTTACTCACAGGAAATACTAAACTATGGACTGTTACTCACAGTGAAATACTAAACTATGGTATGTTACTCACAGGAAATACTAAACTATGGTCTGTTACTCACAGGAAGTACTAAACTATGGACTGTTACTCACATGAAATACTACACTATGGTCTGTTACTCACAGGAAATACTAAACTATGGACTGTTACTCACAGGAAAGACTAAACTATGGACTGTTACTCACAGTGAAATACTAAACTATGGTCTGTTACTCACAGGAAATACTAAACTATGGACTGTTACTCACAGGGAATACTACACTATGATCTGTTACTCACAGGAAATACTAAACGATGGTCTGTTACTCACAGGAAATACTAAACTATGGACTGTTACTCACAGGAAATACTAAACTATGGACTGTTACTCACAGAAAATACTAAACTATGGACTGTTACTCACAGAAAATACTAAACTATGGTCTGTTACTCACAGGAAATACTAAACTATGGACTGTTACTCACAGGAAATACTAAAGTATGGACTGTTACTCACAGTGAAATACTAAACTATGGTCTGTTACTCACAGGGAATACTAAACTATGGTCTGTTATTCACAGGAAATACTACACTATGGTCTGTTACTCACAGGAAATACTAAACTATGGACTGTTACTCACAGGAAATACTAAACTATGGACTGTTACTCACAGTGAAATACTAAACGATGGTATGTTACTCACAGGAAATACTAAACTATGGTCTGTTACTCACAGGAAGTACTAAACTATGGACTGTTACTCACAGGAAATACTACACTATGGTCTGTTACTCACAGGAAATACTAAACTATGGACTGTTACTCACAGGAAAGACTAAACTATGGACTGTTACTCACAGTGAAATACTAAACTATGGTCTGTTACTCACAGGAAATACTAAACTATGTTCTGTTACTCACAGGAAATACTACACTTTGGTCTGTTACTCACAGGAAATACTAAACTATGGTATGTTACTCACAGGAAGTACTAAACTATGGTCTGTTACTCACAGGAAATACTAAACTATGGTCTGTTACGCACAGGAAATACTAAACTATGGTCTGTTACTCACAGGAAACACTAAACTATGGACTGTTACTCACAGTGAAATACTAAACTATGGTATGTTACTCACAGGAAATACTAAACTATGGTCTGTTACTCACAGGAAGTACTAAACTATGGTCTGTTCACAGGAAACACTAAACTATGGTCTGTTACTCACAGGAAATACTAAACTACGGTCTGTTACTCACAGGAATCACTAAACTATGGTATGTTACTCACAGGAAATACTGAACTATGGTCTGTTACTCACAGGAAATACTAAACTATGGTCTGTTCACAGTGAAATACTAAACTACGGTCTGTTACTCACAGGAAATACTAAACTATGGTCTGTTTACTCACAGGAAATACTGAACTATGGTCTGTTACTCACAGGAAATACTAAACTATGGTCTGTTTACTCACAGGAAATACTGAACTATGGTATGTTACTCACAGGAAATACTAAACTATGGTCTGTTCACAGTGAAATACTAAACTACGGTCTGTTACTCACAGGAAATACTAAACTATGGTCTGTTTACTCACAGGAAATACTGAACTATGGTCTGTTACTCACAGGAAATACTAAACTATGGTCTGCAGTATTATTTATCGTAGGAAGAAGACGGCCCAGATGAAAACATTGGTCCAGATTTGGCCCAATAATACAGTGTTACTAATACTCAGAGGGAAAGAGACACTCTATTCCATAAATGCTATATAGATTTATGTTACTCAGAGGGAAAGAGACACTCTATTCCATGAATACTATATAGATTTATGTTACTCAGAGGGAAAGAATATAGTCCATAAATACTAAATACATTACTGTTACTCAGAGAGAAAGAATATAGTCCATAAAGACTAGATACATTACTGTTACTCAGAGAGAAAGAATATAGTCCACAAATACTATATACATTACTGTTACTCAGAGAGAAAGAATATAGTCCACAAATACTATATACATTACTGTTACTCAGAGAGAAAGAATATAGTCCATAAAGACTAGATACATTACTGTTACTCAGAGAGAAAGAATATAGTCCACAAATACTATATACATTACTGTTACTCAGAGAGAAAGAATATAGTCCACAAATACTATATACATTACTGTTACTCAGAGAGAAAGAATATAGTCCACAAATACTATATACATTACTGTTACTCAGAGAGAAAGAATATAGTCCATAAAGACTAGATACATTACTGTTACTCAGAGAGAAAGAATATAGTCCACAAATACTATATACATTACTGTTACTCAGAGAGAAAGAATATAGTCCACAAATACTATATACATTACTGTTACTCAGAGAGAAAGACTGTAATCCATAAATACTATATACATTACTGTTACTCAAAGAGAAAGACTGTAATCCATAAATACTATATACATTACTGTTACTCAGAGAGAAAGACAGTAACCGTAGGCTAGAGTAAAAGGAAATGGAGGCTGTATGTAATATTATTACTGCCATGGAAAATCCAGTCTGGATTTGAAAAAGTGACTGCATGTGATCTGTTTGACAAACGGACAGAGGGGAATGGAGGGGAGGCCATAAGTGACATTATTCATATGGGAAAAGCCCTGTCCAGACTTGGCATAATGACACATTGAGTCCAACAGCACATGAAAATAAACAGCCTATTCGACTTCTGACACTGAGCGACACAATAATTCATAGTAATTCATATAGTCACTTTACACAACATGCCAGCCTGCTATAGACCTTCATAGTAATTCATATAGTCACTTTCCACTACATACCAGCCTGCTATAGACCTTCATAATAATTCATATAGTCACTTTCCACTACATACCAGCCTGCTATATACCTTCATAGTAATTCATATAGTCACTTTCCACAACATGCCAGCCTGCTATAGACCTTCATAGTAATTCATATAGTCACTTTCCACTACATACCAGCCTGCTATAGACCTTCATAGTAATTCATATAGCCACAACATACCAGCCTGCTATAGACCTTCATAGTAATTCATATAGTCACAACATGCCAGCCTGCTATAGACCTTCATAGTAATTCATATAGTCACAACATACCAGCCTGCTATAGACCTTCATAGTAATTCATATAGTCACGTTCCACAACATACCAGCCTGCTATAGACCTTCATAGTAATTCATATAGTCACAACATACCAGCCTGCTATAGACCTTCATAGTAATTCATATAGTCACTTTCCACAACATGCCAGCCTGCTATAGACCTTCATAGTAATTCATATAGTCACTACATACCAGCCTGCTATAGACCTTCATAGTAATTCATATAGTCACTTTCCACAACATGCCAGCCTGCTATATACCTTCATAGTAATTCATATAGAAACAACATACCAGCCTGCTATAGACCTTCATAGTAATTCATATAGTCACAACATACCAGCCTGCTATAGACCTTCATAGTAATTCATATAGTCACAACATACCAGCCTGCTATAGACCTTCATAGTAATTCATATAGTCACTTTCCACTACATGCCAGCCTGCTATAGACCTTCATAGTAATTCATATAGTCACTTTCCACTACATACCAGTCTGCTATAGACCTTCATAGTAATTCATATAGTCACAACATACCAGCCTGCTATAGACCTTCATAGTAATTCATATAGTCACAACATACCAGCCTGCTATAGACCTTCATAGTAATTCATATAGTCACTTTCCACTACATGCCAGCCTGCTATAGACCTTCATAGTAATTCATATAGTCACTTTCCACTACATACCAGCCTGCTATAGACCTTCATAGTAATTCATATAGTCACAACATACCAGCCTGCTATAGACCTTCATAGTAATTCATATAGTCACTTTACACAACATGCCAGCCTGCTATAGACCTTCATAGTAATTCATATAGTCACTTTCCACAACATGCCAGCCTGCTATAGACCTTCATAGTAATTCATATAGTCACTACATACCAGCCTGCTATAGACCTTCATAGTAATTCATATAGTCACTACATACCAGCCTGCTATAGACCTTCATAGTAATTCATATAGCAGCAACATACCAGCCTGCTATAGACCTTCATAGTAATTCATATAGTCACAACATACCAGCCTGCTATAGACCTTCATAGTAATTCATATAGTCACAACATACCAGCCTGCTATAGACCTTCATAGTAATTTATATAGCAGCAACATACCAGCCTGCTATAGACCTTCATAGTAATTCATATAGTCACTTTCCACAACATACCAGCCTGCTATAGACCGTCATAGTAATTCATATAGTCACTTTCCACAACATACCAGCCTGCTATAGACCTTCATAGTAATTCATATAGTCACAACATGCCAGCCTGCTATAGAACTTCATAGTAATTAATATAGTCACTTTCCACTACATACCAGCCTGCTATATACCTTCATAGTAATTCATATAGTCACAACATGCCAGCCTGCTATAGACCTTCATAGTATTTCATAAAGTCACTTTCCACAACATACCAGCCTGCTATAGACCTTCATAGTAATTCATATAGTCACAACATACCAGCCTGCTATAGACCTTCATAGTAATTCATATAGTCACAACATGCCAGCCTGCTATAGACCTTCATAGTAATTCATATAGTCACTTTCCACAACATGCCAGCCTGCTATAGACCTTCATAGTAATTCATATAGTCACTTTCCACTACATGCCAGCCTGCTATAGACCTTCATAGTAATTCATATAGTCACAACATACCAGCCTTCTATAGACCTTCATAGTAATTCATATAGTCACTTTCCACAACATGCCAGCCTGCTATAGACCTTCATAGTAATTCATATAGTCACAACATACCAGCCTTCTATAGACCTACATAGTAATTCATATAGTCACTTTCCACAACATGCCAGCCTGCTATAGACCTTCATAGTAATTCATATAGTCACTTTCCACTACATGCCAGCCTGCTATAGACCTTCATAGTAATTCATATAGTCACTTTCCACAACATGCCAGCCTGCTATAGACCTTCACAGTAAATCATATAGTCACTACATACCAGCCTGCTATAGACCTTCATAGTAATTCATATAGTCACTTTCCACAACATACCAGCCTGCTATAGACCTTCATAGTAATTCATATAGTCACTTTCCACTACATACCAGCCTGCTATAGACCTTCATAGTAATTCATATAGTCACTTTCCACAACATACCAGCCTGCTATAGACCTTCATAGTAATTCATATAGTCACAACATACCAGCCTGCTATAGACCTTCATAGTAATTCATATAGTCACAACATGCCAGCCTGCTATAGACCTTCATAGTAACTCATATAGTCACAACATACCAGCCTGCTATATACCTTCATAGTAATTCATATAGTCACAACATACCAGCCTGCTATAGACCTTCATAGTAATTCATATAGTCACTTTCCACTACATACCAGCCTGCTATAGACCTTCATAGTAATTCATATAGTCACAACATACCAGCCTGCTATAGACCTTCATAGTAATTCATATAGTCACAACATGCCAGCCTGCTATAGACCTTCATAGTAATTCATATAGTCACAACATACCAGCCTGCTATAGACCTTCATAATAATTCATATAGTCACTTTCCACTACATACCAGCCTGCTATAGACCTTCATAGTAATTCATATAGTCACTTTCCACTACATACCAGCCTGCTATAGACCTTCATAGTAATTCATATAGTCACAACATACCAGCCTGCTATAGACCTTCATAGTAATTCATATAGTCACTTTCCACTACATACCAGCCTGCTATATACCTTCATGGTAATTCATATAGTCACAACATACCAGTCTGCTATAGACCTTCATAGTAATTCATATAGTCACTTTCCACTACATACCAGCCTGCTATAGACCTTCATAGTAATTCATATAGTCACTTTCCACAACATACCAGCCTGCTATAGACCTTCATAGTAAATCATATAGTCACAACATGCCAGCCTGCTATAGACCTTCATAGTAATTCATATAGTCACAACATGCCAGCCTGTTATAGACCTTCATAGTAATTCATATAGTCACAACATGCCAGCCTGTTATAGACCTTCATAGTAATTCTTATAGTCACAACATGCCAGCCTGTTATAGACCTTCATAGTAATTCATATAGTCACAACATGCCAGCCTGCTATAGACCTTCATAGTAATTCATATAGTCACAACATGCCAGCCTGCTATAGACCTTCATTGTAATTCATATAGTCACTTTCCACTACATACCAGCCTGCTATAGACCTTCATAGTAATTCATATAGTCACTTTCCACAACATACCAGCCTGCTATAGACCTTCATAGTAATTCATATAGTCACTTTCCACAACATACCAGCCTGCTATAGACCTTCATAGTAATTCATATAGTCACAACATGCCAGCCTGCTATAGACCTTCATAGTAATTCATATAGTCACTACATACCAGCCTGCTATAGACCTTCATAGTAATTCATATAGCAGCAACATACCAGCCTGCTATAGACCTTCATAGTAATTCATATAGTCACAACATACCAGCCTGCTATAGACCTTCATAGTAATTCATATAGTCACAACATACCAGCCTGCTATAGACCTTCATAGTAATTCATATAGCAGCAACATACCAGCCTGCTATAGACCTTCATAGTAATTCATATAGTCACTTTCCACAACATACCAGCCTGCTATAGACCTTCATAGTAATTCATATAGTCACAACATACCAGCCTGCTATAGACCTTCATAGTAATTCATATAGCAGCAACATACCAGCCTGCTATAGACCTTCATAGTAATTCATATGGTCACTTTCCACAACATACCAGCCTGCTATAGACCTTCATAGTAATTCATATAGTCACAACATACCAGCCTGCTATAGACCTTCATAGTAATTCATATAGTCACACAACATACCAGCCTGCTATAGACCTTCATAGTAATTCATATAGTCACACCATACCAGCCTGCTATAGACCTCAGTATGACCTGGATAATCTTGTAATATTCCAACACAGTCATTTGTATAACAGAGTTAACTGCTCTGCCACTCTCCCTGGAACACATCGTCTTCATTAGATGTCTAATATCACTCCCAGTGTAGCTGTAACTATATCAAGGACATCACCACGCTACGCACTTCAGTTGCTACAATCTGTTGACCACCGCATTTTCACTTATTTATTTATATAGCTACTGTGTGTGAGTGTGAGAGAGTTTTTTGTTATTTATTTATTTACCATGGATTTTCCGTGATGCAGGGCTATATAAAGAACTACAGGAAGTACACTGGCCCTTAATTCTCCCCCACAGTGTGGACCCATGGGAAATAGGGTTCATGGGAACCTCAGGCCTCCCCAGAAGCATCTGTCTCTGCAAGAGCAACTTCCCCCTCTCTATGACTCTCTTTCTCTTTCATTCTCTTCATCTCTCGTACTCTTCCCTTCTGTCTTTTCGCTGTACAGAGTATGTAACTTTCAATCTGATGGGCACTCTCTTTCACTCTCTCTCTCTCTCTCTCTCTCTCTCCCCCTCTCTATCCCCCCTTCTCTCTCTCTCTCTCTCTCTCTTCTCTCTCTCTCTCTCTCTCTCTCTCCCCCCTTCTCTCTCTCTCTCCCTCTCTCTCTCTCTCTGTCTATCCCTCTCTCTCTCTCTCCCTCCCTCTGCCCTCTCTCTCCCTCCCTCTGCCCTCTCTCTCCCCCCTCTGCCCTCTCTCTCCCCCCTTCTCTCTCTCTCTCTCTCCCTCTCTCTCTCCCCCTCTGCCCTCTCTTTCTCCCCCATTATCTCTCTCTATCCCCCCTTCTCTCTCTCTCTCTCTTTCTCAGTTTGTCCTTTTCTCTCTTCCCTTTCTACTACTGTTATAAGCCACAACAATTATAGAACATAAAAGCTAATTAAAATCACAGAAAATAAGAAAGTAGGACATACTATCTGTCAGTTGGAGTATGAGGGAGGTTCAC
>NC_092091.1:82320499-82342999 GCF_045679555.1 Salvelinus alpinus | reverse complement strand
AAATTGAAGCTGTTTGTCTTCGAAATCCAGCTAACTTCTGTTTCACGTCGGCAGAATCTCAGACGGAAATATATCGTCCTATTAGCAAAACATGGTACCAGCCCCATGGTCATTTCAGTATCTCGCAACGTTTTGGGAAGCATGGACGTTTACTGTGGTGTGGTGAGGAGTGGTGTAGTGTAAAGTAATGTAGTGTAGAGTAGTGTAGAGTAGAGTAGAGTAGAGTAGAGTAGTGTAGAGTAGAGTAGAGTAGAGTAGAGTAGAGTAGAGTAGTGTAGAGTAGAGTAGAGTAGAGTAGAGTAGAGTAGAGTAGAGTAGAGTAGAGTAGAGTAGTGTAGAGTAGAGTAGAGTAGTGTAGAGTAGAGTAGTGTAGAGTAGAGTAGTGTAGAGTAGAGTAGAGTAGTGTAGAGTAGAGTAGAGTAGAGTAGAGTAATGTAGTGTAGAGTAGAGTACAGTATGGCAGTGTAGAGTAGAGTATTGTAGTGTAGAGTAGAGTAGAGTAGAGTAGAGTAGAGTAGAGTAGTGTATAGTAGAGTATTGGTGTGTAGTGTAGTGTAGTGTAGAGTAGAGTAGTGTAGAGTATTGTAGTGTAGAGTAGAGTAGAGTAGAGTAGAGTAGAGTAGAGTAGAGTAGAGTAGAGTAGTGTAGAGTAGTGTAGAGTAGAGAGAGTAGAGTAGAGTAGTGTAGAGTAGTGTAGAGTAGAGTAGAGTAGAGTAGAGTAGAGTAGAGTAGAGTAGAGTAGAGTAGTGTAGAGTAAAGTAGAGTAGTGTAGAGTAGAGTAGTGTAGAGTAGAGTAGAGTAGAGTAGTGTAGAGTAGAGTAGAGTAGAGTAATGTAGTGTAGAGTAGAGTACAGTATGGCAGTGTAGAGTAGAGTATTGTAGTGTAGAGTAGAGTAGAGTAGAGTAGAGTAGTGTATAGTAGAGTATTGGTGTGTAGTGTAGTGTAGTGTAGAGTAGTGTAGAGTAGAGTAGTGTAGAGTATTGTAGTGTAGAGTAGAGTAGAGTAGAGTAGAGTAGAGTAGAGTAGAGTAGAGTAGAGTAGAGTAGTGTAGAGTAGTGTAGAGTAGAGAGAGTAGAGTAGAGTAGAGTAGAGTAGAGTAGAGTAGAGTAGAGTAGAGTAGAGTAGAGTAGTGTAGTGTAGAGTAGAGTAGAGTAGAGTAGTGTAGTGTAGAGTAGAGTAGAGTAGTGTAGAGTAGTGTAGAGTAGAGTAGAGTAGTCTAGAGTAGAGTAGAGTAGTCTAGAGTAGAGTAGAGTAGAGTAGAGTAGTCTAGAGTAGAGTAGTGTAGAGTAGAGTAGAGTAGTCTAGAGTAGAGTAGAGTAGAGTAGTCTAGAGTAGAGTAGAGTAGAGTAGTCTAGAGTAGAGTAGTGTAGAGTAGAGTAGAGTAGAGTAGAGTATTCAGCCTGGTTCACTCGGTGTCCTTTCTCTCTCTCCATCCTCCTCACTCTCTCATTTCCCCTTCTCTCTTACTCTTCCTCTGTTTTTCTCTCTCTCCATTTCTCTCTCTCACTCCATCTCTCCTTTCTCCCCCCCTCTCTCTTCATCTCCTTCTTCCCCTATTCTCCTCTTTCCCTCCCTTCCTCTCTCCTCTCCTTCCTCTCCCACACTCACCCACAACTCAGCACAACCCTGAAGCTGCGGTCGCCACAACTGTTTCCATTCTCCAAATCCTCAGTGACCACGTCACAACGCTGCCTCAGTTCCTTGTTTCAGACGTCTGGTTGAACACGGCGGTAGAAAAGCTGATGGAGAACAGTCAGAAAGCAGCTATGATAACATCACACACACAAAGGGCCCAAGTGTTCCCTCTGAAGGGCCAGTTGGACCCATGTCAGGCCTGGGTATCCGGGCAAGTATATAACTATATCCATATGTGGACACACACACACACACACACACACACACACACACACACACACACACACACACACACACACACACACACACACACACACACACACACACACACACACACACACACACACACACACACACACACACACACACACCACACACACGCCAGGGCCATGAATGCACCATTGATTAGAGGCCTGCTAGGCTGTTACTCATGGAGAGAACTACATGTATAAATGACATCATAAACTTGGGCAAGACATTGTTAATTGGTTTGACTTCATGTTTTATCAGCAATAAGACCCACTGAGTTATTTGAATGGTTATAAGTCAATAAGCTGGGAGATATTCAGAAGGCTGAACTACGAAGGAATTAAAGGAGAGGAGAGGAGAGGAGAGGAGAGGAGAGGAGAGGAGAGGAGAGGAGAGGAGAGGAGAGGAGAGGAGAGGAGAGGAGAGGAGAGGAGAGGAGAGGAGAGGAGAGGAGAGGAGAGGAGAGGAGAATATAGGAAAAATAGAAAAGAGACAAATAGACTACCTCCATATCTCCTCCTGTTGTCTCTGACACTAGACTACCTCCATATCTCCTCCTGTTGTCTCTGACAGTAGACTACCTCCACATCTCCTCCTGTTGTCTCTGACAGTAGACTACCTCCATATCTCCTCCTGTTGTCTCTGACAGTAGACTACCTCCATATCTCCTCCTGTTGTCTCTGACAGTAGACTACCTCCACATCTCCTCCTGTTGTCTCTGACAGTAGACTACCTCCATATCACCTCCTGTTGTCTCTGACAGTAGACTACCTCCATATCACCTCCTGTTGTCTCTGACAGTAGACTACCTCCAAATCACCTCCTGTTGTCTCTGACAGTAGACTACCTCCATATCTCCTCCTGTTGTCTCTGACAGTAGACTACCTCCAAATCACCTCCTGTTGTCTCTGACAGTAGACTGCCTCCATATCACCTCCTGTTGTCTCTGACAGTAGACTACCTCCATATCACCTCCTGTTGTTTCTGACAGTAGACTACCTCCATATCACCTCCTGTTGTCTCTGACAGTAGACTACCTCCATATCTCCTCCTGTTGTCTCTGACAGTAGACTACCTCCATATCACCTCCTGTTGTCTCTGACAGTAGACTACCTCCATATCACTTCCTGTTGTCTCTGACAGTAGACTACCTCCATATCTCCTCCTGTTGTCTCTGACAGTAGACTACCTCCATATCTCCTACTGTTGTCTCTGACAGTAGACTACCTCCATATCTCCTGTTGTCTCTGACAGTAGACTACCTCCATATTACCTCCTGTTGTCTCTGACAGTAGACTACCTCCTTATCACCTCCTGTTGTCTCTGACAGTAGACTACCTCCATATCTCCTCCTGTTGTCTCTGACAGTAGACTACCTCCATATCACCTCCTGTTGTCTCTGACAGTAGACTACCTCCATATCACCTCCTGTTGTCTCTGACAGTAGACTACCTCCATATCTCCTCCTGTTGTCTCTGACAGTAGACTACCTCCATATCACCTCCTGTTGTCTCTGACAGTAGACTACCTCCATATCACCTCCTGTTGTCTCTGACAATAGACTACCTCCATATCAACTCCTGTTGTCTCTGACAGTAGACTACCTCCATATCAACTCCTGTTGTCTCTGACAGTAGACTACCTCCATATCAACTCCTGTTGTCTCTGACAGTAGACTACCTCCATATCTCCTCCTGTTGTCTCTGACAGTAGACTACCTCCATATCTCCTCCTGTTGTCTCTGACAGTAGACTACCTCCATATCACCTCCTGTTGTCTCTGACAGTAGACTACCTCCATATCACTTCCTGTTGTCTCTGACAGTAGACTACCTCCATATCTCCTCCTGTTGTCTCTGACAGTAGACTACCTCCATATCTCCTACTGTTGTCTCTGACAGTAGACTACCTCCATATCAACTCCTGTTGTCTCTGACAGTAGACTACCTCCATATCAACTCCTGTTGTCTCTGACAGTAGACTACCTCCATATCTCCTCCTGTTGTCTCTGACAGTAGACTACCTCCATATCTCCTCCTGTTGTCTCTGACAGTAGACTACCTCCATATCACCTCCTGTTGTCTCTGACAGTAGACTACCTCCATATCACTTCCTGTTGTCTCTGACAGTAGACTACCTCCATATCTCCTCCTGTTGTCTCTGACAGTAGACTACCTCCATATCTCCTACTGTTGTCTCTGACAGTAGACTACCTCCATATCACCTCCTGTTGTCTCTGACAGTAGACTACCTCCATATCACCTCCTGTTGTCTCTGACAGTAGACTACCTCCATATCTCCTCCTGTTGTCTCTGACAGTAGACTACCTCCATATCACCTCCTGTTGTCTCTGACAGTAGACTACCTCCATATCTCCTCCTGTTGTCTCTGACAGTAGACTACCTCCATATCTCCTGTTGTCTCTGACAGTAGACTACCTCCATATTACCTCCTGTTGTCTCTGACAGTAGACTACCTCCTTATCACCTCCTGTTGTCTCTGACAGTAGACTACCTCCATATCTCCTCCTGTTGTCTCTGACAGTAGACTACCTCCATATCACCTCCTGTTGTCTCTGACAGTAGACTACCTCCATATCACCTCCTGTTGTCTCTGACAGTAGACTACCTCCATATCTCCTCCTGTTGTCTCTGACAGTAGACTACCTCCATATCACCTCCTGTTGTCTCGGACAGTAGACTACCTCCATATCACCTCCTGTTGTCTCTGACAATAGACTACCTCCATATCAACTCCTGTTGTCTCTGACAGTAGACTACCTCCATATCAACTCCTGTTGTCTCTGACAGTAGACTACCTCCATATCAACTCCTGTTGTCTCTGACAGTAGACTACCTCCATATCTCCTCCTGTTGTCTCTGACAGTAGACTACCTCCATATCAACTCCTGTTGTCTCTGACAGTAGACTACCTCCATATCAACTCCTGTTGTCTCTGACAGTAGACTACCTCCATATCAACTCCTGTTGTCTCTGACAGTAGACTACCTCCATATCTCCTCCTGTTGTCTCTGACAGTAGACTACCTCCATATCACCTCCTGTTGTCTCTGACAGTAGACTACCTCCATATCAACTCCTGTTGTCTCTGACAGTAGACTACCTCCATATCAACTCCTGTTGTCTCTGACAGTAGACTACCTCCATATCTCCTCCTGTTGTCTCTGACAGTAGACTACCTCCATATCACCTCCTGTTGTCTCTGACAGTAGACTACCTCCATATCTCCTCCTGTTGTCTCTGACAGTAGACTACCTCCATATCTCCTGTTGTCTCTGACAGTAGACTACCTCCATATCTCCTGTTGTCTCTGACAGTAGACTACCTCCATATCACCTCCTGTTGTCTCTGACAGTAGACTACCTCCATATCACCTCCTGTTGTCTCTGACAGTAGACTACCTCCATATCTCCTCCTGTTGTCTCTGACAGTAGACTACCTCCATATCACCTCCTGTTGTCTCTGACAGTAGACTACCTCCATATCTCCTCCTGTTGTCTCTGACAGTAGACTACCTCCATATCACCTCCTGTTGTCTCTGACAGTAGACTACCTCCATATCTCCTCCTGTTGTCTCTGACAGTAGACTACCTCCATATCTCCTGTTGTCTCTGACAGTAGACTACCTCTATATCAACTCCTATTGTCTCTGACAGTAGACTACCTCCATATCACCTCCTGTTGTCTCTGACAGTAGACTACCTCCATATCTCCTCCTGTTGTCTCTGACAGTAGACTACCTCCATATCTCCTCCTGTTGTCTCTGACAGTAGACTACCTCCATATCTCCTCCTGTTGTCTCTGACAGTAGACTACCTCCATATCACCTCCTGTTGTCTCTGACAGTAGACTACCTCCATATCTCCTCCTGTTGTCTCTGACAGTAGACTACCTCTATATCTCCTCCTGTTGTCTCTGACAGTAGACTACCTCCATATCTCCTCCTGTTGTCTCTAACAGTAGACTACCTCCATATCACCTCCTGTTGTCTCTGACAGTAGACTACCTCCATATCACCTCCTGTTGTCTCTGACAGTAGACTACCTCCATATCTCCTCCTGTTGTCTCTGACAGTAGACTACCTCCATATCACCTCCTGTTGTCTCTGACAGTAGACTACCTCCATATCAACTCCTGTTGTCTCTGACAGTAGACTACCTCCATATCACCTCCTGTTGTCTCTGACAATAGACTACCTCCATATCACCTCCTGTTGTCTCTGACAGTAGACTACCTCCATATCTACTCCTGTTGTCTCTGACAGTAGACTACCTCCATATATCCTCCTGTTGTCTCTGACAGTAGACTACCTCCATATCTCCTGTTGTCTCTGACAGTAGACTACCTCCATATCTCCTCCTGTTGTCTCTGACAGTAGACTACCTCCATATCTCCTCCTGTTGTCTCTGACAGTAGACTACCTCCATATCTCCTCCTGTTGTCTCTGACAGTAGACTACCTCCATATCACCTCCTGTTGTCTCTGACAGTAGACTACCTCCATATCACCTCCTGTTGTCTCTGACAGTAGACTACCTCCATATCACCTCCTGTTGTCTCTGACAGTAGACTACCTCCATATCACCTCCTGTTGTCTCTGACAGTATACTACCTCCATATCACCTCCTGTTGTCTCTGACAATAGACTACCTCCATATCACCTCCTGTTGTCTCTGACAGTAGACTACCTCCATATCTCCTCCTGTTGTCTCTGACAGTAGACTACCTCCATATCACCTCCTGTTGTCTCTGACAATAGACTACCTCCATAACTCCTCCTGTTGTCTCTGACAGTAGACTACCTCCATATCACCTCCTGTTGTCTCTGACAGTAGACTACCTCCATATCACCCCCTGTTGTCTCTGACAGTAGACTACCTCCATATCTCCTCCTGTTGTCTCTGACAGTAGACTACCTCCATATCTCCTCCTGTTGTCTCTGACAGTAGACTACCTCCATATCTCCTCCTGTTGTCTCTGACAGTTGACTACCTCCATATCTCCTCCTGTTGTCTCTAACAGTAGACTACCTCCATAACTCCTCCTGTTGTCTCTGACAGTAGACTACCTCCATATCTCCTCCTGTTGTCTCTGACAGTAGACTACCTCCATATCAACTCCTGTTGTCTCTGACAGTAGACTACCTCCATATCACCTCCTGTTGTCTCTGACAATAGACTACCTCCATATCACCTCCTGTTGTCTCTGACAGTAGACTACCTCCATATCTCCTCCTGTTGTCTCTGACAGTAGACTACCTCCATATCTCCTCCTGTTGTCTCTGACAGTAGACTACCTCCATATCACCTCCTGTTGTCTCTGACAGTAGACTACCTCCATATCAACTCCTGTTGTCTCTGACAGTAGACTACCTCCATATCTCCTCCTGTTGTCTCTGACAATAGACTACCTCCATATCACCTCCTGTTGTCTCTGACAGTATACTACCTCCATATCACCTCCTGTTGTCTCTGACAATAGACTACCTCCATATCACCTCCTGTTGTCTCTGACAGTAGACTACCTCCATATCTCCTCCTGTTGTCTCTGACAGTAGACTACCTCCATATCTCCTCCTGTTGTCTCTGACAGTAGACTACCTCCATATCACCTCCTGTTGTCTCTGACAGTAGACTACCTCCATAACTCCTCCTGTTGTCTCTGACAGTAGACTACCTCCATATCACCTCCTGTTGTCTCTGACAGTAGACTACCTCCATATCACCTCCTGTTGTCTCTGACAGTAGACTACCTCCATATCTCCTCCTGTTGTCTCTGACAGTAGACTACCTCCATATCACCTCCTGTTGTCTCTGACAGTAGACTACCTCCATATCTCCTCCTGTTGTCTCTGACAGTAGACTACCTCCATATCTCCTCCTGTTGTCTCTGACAGTTGACTACCGCCATATCTCCTCCTGTTGTCTCTAACAGTAGACTACCTCCATAACTCCTCCTGTTGTCTCTGACAGTAGACTACCTCCATATCTCCTCCTGTTGTCTCTGACAGTAGACTACCTCTATATCTCCTCCTGTTGTCTCTGACAGTTGACTACCTCCATATCTCCTCCTGTTGTCTTTAACAGTAGACTACCTCCATAACTCCTCCTGTTGTCTCTGACAGTAGACTACCTCCATATCTCCTCCTGTTGTCTCTGACAATAGACTACCTCCATATCTCCTCCTGTTGTCTCTGACAGTAGACTACCTCCATATCTCCTCCTGTTGTCTCTGACAGTAGACTACCTCCATAACTCCTCCTGTTGTCTCTGACAGTAGACTACCTCCATATCACCTCCTGTTGTCTCTGACAGTAGACTACCTCCATATCACATCCTGTTGTCTCTGACAGTAGACTACCTCCATATCACCTCCTGTTGTCTCTAACAGTAGACTACCTCCATAACTCCTCCTGTTGTCTCTGACAGTAGACTACCTCCATATCACCTCCTGGTGTCTCTGACAGTAGACTACCTCCATATCTCCTCCTGTTGTCTCTGACAGTAGACTACCTCCATAACTCCTCCTGTTGTCTCTGACAATAGACTACCTCCATATCACCTCCTGTTGTCTCTGACAGTAGACTACCTCCATATCTCCTCCTGTTGTCTCTGACAGTAGACTACCTCCATAACTCCTCCTGTTGTCTCTGACAGTAGACTACCTCCATATCACCTCCTGTTGTCTCTGACAGTAGACTACCTCCATATCACCTCCTGTTGTCTCTGACAGTAGACTACCTCCATATCACCTCCTGTTGTCTCTGACAGTAGACTACCTCCATATCACCTCCTGTTGTCTCTGACAGTAGACTACCTCCATATCTCCTGTTGTCTCTGACAGTAGACTACCTCCATATCACCTCCTGTTGTCTCTGACAGTAGACTACCTCCATATCTCCTCCTGTTGTCTCTGACAGTAGACTACCTCCATATCACCTCCTGTTGTCTCTGACAGTAGACTACCTCCATATCACCTCCTGTTGTCTCTGACAGTAGACTACCTCCATATCTCCTCCTGTTGTCTCTGACAGTAGACTACCTCCATATCACCTCCTGTTGTCTCTGACAGTAGACTACCTCCATATCACCTCCTGTTGTCTCTGACAGTAGACTACCTCCATATCTCCTGTTGTCTCTGACAGTAGACTACCTCCATATCACCTCCTGTTGTCTCTGACAGTAGACTACCTCCATATCTCCTCCTGTTGTCTCTGACAGTAGACTACCTCCATATCACCTCCTGTTGTCTCTGACAGTAGACTACCTCCATATCATCTCCTGTTGTCTCTGACAGTAGACTACCTCCATATCTCCTCCTGTTGTCTCTGACAGTAGACTACCTCCATATCACCTCCTGTTGTCTCTGACAGTATACTACCTCCATATCACCTCCTGTTGTCTCTGACAGTAGACTACCTCCATATCTCCTCCTGTTGTCTCTGACAGTAGACTACCTCCATAACTCCTCCTGTTGTCTCTGACAGTAGACTACCTCCATATCACCTCCTGTTGTCTCTGACAGTAGACTACCTCCATATCTCCTCCTGTTGTCTCTGACAGTAGACTACCTCCATATCTCCTCCTGTTGTCTCTGTTCAGATCCCAGTCCTTTATTCACTATCAAACCCCCTCCATACCCTGTGACCACTGAGCAGGAAACTGGCAACATTGATAGTCCCTCAGACGGACCTGTTCAGTCTCCTGTCAGGGTTCAATTGAGAGAACTCATTGCACCACTTTGTCATGGAAATCTCCAATGACCAATATAGAGCACAAACACACTGGGCCTGCCTCATCTGTCCAAACGGATTTTATGGTTTGGTTTGGTTTGTGTTGAGGTCGGTGTGTGTGTGTGCCTGTGTGCCTGTGTGTGTGTGTGCGTGTGTGTGTGTGTATGTGTGTATGTGTGTCCATACAGCTATCACAGACTAATGTCCATACAGCTATCACAGACTGTAGTATAATATCCATACAGCTATCACAGACTGTAGTATAATATCCATACAGCTATCACAGACTGTAGTATAATATCCATACAGCTATCACACACTGTAGTATAATGTCCATACAGCTATCACAGACTGTAGTATAATATCCATACAGCTATCACAGACTGTAGTATAATATCCATACAGCTATCACAGACTGTAGTATAATGTCCATACAGCTATCACAGACTGTAGTATAATGTCCATACAGCTATCACAGACTGTAGTATAATGTCCATACAGCTATCACAGACTGTAGTATAATGTCCATACAGCTATCACAGACTGTAGTATAATGTCCATACAGCTATCACAGACTGTAGTATAATGTCCATACAGCTATCACAGACTGTAGTATAATATCCATACAGCTATCACAGACTGTAGTATAATGTCCATACAGCTATCACAGACTGTAGTATAATATCCATACAGCTATCACAGACTGTAGTATAATGTCCATACAGCTATCACAGACTGTAGTATAATATCCATACAGCTATCACAGACTGTAGTATAATGTCCATACAGCTATCACAGACTGTAGTATAATATCCATACAGCTATCACACACTGTAGTATAATATCCATACAGCTATCACAGACTGTAGTATAATGTCCATACAGCTATCACAGACTGTAGTATAATATCCATACAGCTATCACAGACTGTAGTATAATACAGGTCTGGTTTAATGTCCATACAGCTATCACAGACTGGCCGTAGGGAGGGAGGGAGGGAGGCAAGGAGAGCAAAGGAGTGAGGGCTGGTCGTAGGGAGGGAGAGAAGGAGAGACAATCAGAGAGGCCTGGCCGTAGGGAGAGAGAGAGAGAGAAAGAGGATAATAGTATGTTATTTGTTATGCATCATCACACAAAAGCACAGATTCAAGTCCATAGAGGATAACAAGGCTTTCCAATAACCCATCAACAGAGAAAGACACCATTCTCCAACCCCAGGAAATGGAAAATGGCCCTTCATGGATGTGCATCAATATAAATGTCAGTGTATCTATATGCAGGTACAAGCGGTGACAAAGTCTATTACACTTTAGTTCTTCTACACAGCTGTGGGAAGACGTAACTTCAGATATGTAACATTTTCAATATCTAAAATATGGATGAATTGGTTGTTTCATTGGTGTGTTAGTTATATTATATTGGTGTGTTAGTCCTCAGTAATATTCATATTGGTGTGTTAGTCCTCAGATATATTCATATTGGTGTGTTAGTCCTCAGATATATTCATATTGGTGTGTCGTGTGTTAGTTCTCAGATATATTCATAATGGTGTATTAGTCCTCAGATATATTCATATTGGTGTGTTAGTCCTCAGATATATTCATATTGGTGTGTTAGTCCTCAGATATATTCATATTGGTGTGTTAGTCCTCAGATATATTCATATTGGTGTGTTAGTCCTCAGATATATTCATATTGGTGTGTTAGTCCTCAGATATATTCATAATGGTGTGTTAGTCCTCAGATATATTCATAATGGTGTGTTAGTCCTCAGATATATTCATATTGGTGTGTTAGTCCTCAGATATATTCATAATGGTGTGTTAGTCCTCAGATATATTCATATTGGTGTGTTAGTCCTCAGATATATTCATAATGGTGTGTTAGTCCTCAGATATATTCATATTGGTGTGTTAGTCCTCAGATATATTCATATTGGTGTGTGGTGTGTTAGTCCTCAGATATATTCATATTGGTGTGTTAGTCCTCAGATATATTCATATTGGTGTGTTAGTCCTCAGATATATTCATAATGGTGTGTTAGTCCTCAGTTATATTCATATTGGTGTGTTAGTCCTCAGTAATATTCATATTGGTGTGTTAGTCCTCAGATATATTCATAATGGTGTGTTAGTCCTCAGATGTATTCATATTGGTGTATTAGTCCTCAGATATATTCATATTGGTGTGTTAGTCCTCAGATATATTCATATTGGTGTGTTAGTCCTCAGATATATTCATATTGGTGTGTAAGTCCTCATATATATTCATATTGGTGTCATGTGTGTTAGTCCTCAGATATATTCATAATGGTGTGTTAGTCCTCAGATATATTCATATTGGTGTGTTAGTCCTCAGATATATTCATATTGGTGTCATGTGTGTTAGTCCTCAGATATATTCATATTGGTGTGTTAGTCCTCAGATATATTCATATTGGTGTGTTAGTCCTCAGATATATTCATGTTGGTGTATTAGTCCTCAGATATATTCATATTGGTGTGTTAGTCCTCAGATATATTCATATTGGTGTGTTAGTCCTCAGATATATTCATATTGGTGTGTTAGTCCTCAGATATATTTATATTGGTGTGTTAGTCCTCAGATATATTCATATTGGTGTGTTAGTCCTCAGATATATTCATAATGGTGTGTTAGTCCTCAGATATATTCATAATGGTGTGTTAGTCCTCAGATATATTAATATTGGTGTGTTAGTCCTCAGATATATTCATATTGGTGTGTTAGTCCTCAGATATATTCATATTGGTGTCATGTGTGTTAGTCCTCAGATATATTCATAATGGTGTGTTAGTCCTCAGATATATTCATAATGGTGTGTTAGTCCTCAGATATATTAATATTGGTGTGTTAGTCCTCAGATATATTCATATTGGTGTGTTAGTCCTCAGATATATTCATATTGGTGTGTTAGTCCTCAGATATATTTATATTGGTGTGTTAGTCCTCAGATATATTCATATTGGTGTGTTAGTCCTCAGATATATTCATAATGGTGTGTGGTTGGAGTCTGTTTGATTGAGTGTGTGGACAGGTGTCTTTTATACAGGTAATGAGTTCAAACAGGTGCAGTTAATACAGGTAATGAGTGGAGAACAGGAGGGCTTCTTAAAGAAAAACTAACAGGTCTGTGAGAGCCGGAATTCTTACTGGTTGGTAGGTGATCAAATACTTATGTCATGCAATAAAATGCAAATTAATTACTTAAAAATCATACAATGTGATTTTCTGGATTTTTGTTTTAGATTCCGTCTCTCACAGTTGAAGTGTACCTATGATAAAAATTACAGACCTCTACATGCTTTGTAAGTAGGAAAACCTGCAAAATCGGCAGTGTATCAAATACTTGTTCTCCCCACTGTATATTCATATTGGTGTGTTGTGTGTTAGTCCTCAGATATATTCATATTGGTGTCATGTATTAGTCCTAAGAGGTTTTCCCCATCTCACTATGGGGAATGTATAGTTACCAGTTGAAAGCACCTATAATCGCACACACACACACTTTATAGTTTACCAGTTGAAAACAAAAACTGGTTTCAATGTTTCCAGTTGAGTCCCAGTAGATTTGTTCCAAATCAGACGATGCATGGTGGCCTAATCCTCTAGCCGCACACACACACACACACACACACACACACACACACACACACACACACACACACACACACACACACACACACACACACACACACACACACACACACACACACACACACACACACACACACACACACACACACACACACACACACACACACACACACACACACACACACGTGTCAAGGTAGTTTTAATTCATTTGTCTCAGGGGCATGTTCTATCTCCCTGGCAGACATGCAGCACACAGAGGTGTTGTGGTGTTTGATGGTCTGTGTTCTCCAGGCCATCGTGTTTGTTTGGTCAGCTCCAGGTTGTCACACTGTATTTTACATATTATTCATGAAAAGGAACGTTAGCATGGCTAGAAGCTGGGTAGGATTAAATTCATATACACACACACACACACACACACTTAACTTGTAAAGTCTACACACACACTCATGCGCACACACAGAAAAACTTAACTTTTAAAGTCTACACACAGACAAACTATCAAACACACACACAAACGTTGGTACGCACACAATATTCACACACACAACAATTATTCACACACACCCAATATGCAGAACCACCCAACAGCAAATGCAAGTCTTCCAAAGCATGAAAAGCTCCTAAGTCTTAAGTGATTTAGGGCTCACTGAGATACAGTACCAGCCAAGGGAAGGGCTCACTGAGATACAGTACCAGCCAAGGGAAGGGCTCACTGAGATACAGTACCAGCCAAGGGAAGGGCTCACTGAGATACAGTACCAGCCAAGGGAAGGGCTCACTGAGATACAGTACCAGCCAAGGGAAGGGCTCACTGAGATACAGTACCAGCCAAGGGAAGGGCTCACTGAGTTACATACAGTACCAGCCAAGGGAAGGGCTCACTGAGTTACAGTACCAGCCAAGGGAAGGGCTCACTGAGATACAGTACCAGCCAAAGAGAAGGAATCACTGAGTTACAGTACCAGCCAAGGGAAGGACTCACTGAGTTACAGTACCAGCCAAGGGAAAGGCTCACTGAGATACAGTACCAGCCAAAGGGAAGGGCTCACTGAGATACAGTACCAGCCAAGGGAAGGGCTCACTGAGATACAGTACCAGCCAAGGGAAGGGCTCACTGAGATACAGTACCAGCCAAGGGAAGGGCTCACTGAGATACAGTACCAGCCAAGGGAAGGGCTCACTGAGATACAGTACCAGCCAAGGGAAGGGCTCACTGAGATACAGTACCAGCCAAGGGAAGGACTCACTGAGTTACATACAGTACCAGCCAAGGGAAGGGCTCACTGAGTTACAGTACCAGCCAAGGGAAGGGCTCACTGAGATACAGTACCAGCCAAAGAGAAGGACTCACTGAGTTACAGTACCAGCCAAGGGAAGGGCTCACTGAGTTACAGTACCAGCCAAGGGAAGGGCTCACTGAGTTACAGTACCAGGCAAGGGAAGGACTCACTGAGTTACATACAGTACCAGCCAAGGGAAGGGCTCACTGAGTTACAGTACCAGCCAAGGGAAGGGCTCACTGAGATACAGTACCAGCCAAGGGAAGGGCTCACTGAGTTACAGTACCAGCCAAGGGAAGGGCTCACTGAGTTACAGTACCAGCCAAGGGAAGGGCTCACTGAGATACAGTACCAGCCAAGGGAAGGGCTCACTGAGTTACAGTACCAGCCAAGGGAAGGGTTCACTGAGTTACAGTACCAGCCAAGAGAAGGGTTCACTGAGTTACAGTACCAGCCAAGGAGAAGGGTTCACTGAGTTACAGTACAAGCCAAGGGAAGGGCTCACTGAGTTACAGTACCAGCCAAGGGAAGGGCTCACTGAGTTACAGTACCAGCCAAGGGAAGGGTTCACTGAGTTACAGTACCAGCCAAGGGAAGGGCTCACTGAGATACAGTACCAGCCAAGGAGAAGGGCTCACTGAGTTACAGTACCAGCCAAAGGAAGGGCTCACTGAGATACAGTACCAGCCAAGGGAAAGGCTCACTGAGTTACAGTACCAGCCAAGGGAAGGGCTCACTGAGATACAGTACCAGCCAAGGGAAAGGCTCACTGAGTTACAGTACCAGCCAAGGGAAGGATTCACTGAGATACAGTACCAGCCAAGGGAAGGACTCACTGAGTTACAGTACCAGCAAGGGAAGGGCTCACTGAGATACAGTACCAGCCAAGGGAAGGGCTCACTGAGTTACAGTACCAGCCAAGGGAAGGGCTCACTGAGATACAGTACCAGCCAAGGGAAGGGCTCACTGAGATACAGTACCAGCCAAGGGAAAGGCTCACTGAGTTACAGTACCAGCCAAGGGAAGGGCTCACTGAGTTACAGTACCAGCCAAGGGAAGGGCTCACTGAGATACAGTACCAGCCAAGGGAAGGGCTCACTGAGATACAGTACCAGCCAAGGGAAGGACTCACTGAGTTACAGTACCAGCCAAAGGAAGGACTCACTGAGATACAGTACCAGCCAAGGGAAGGGCTCACTGAGTTACAGTACCAGCCAAGGGAAGGGCTCACTGAGATACAGTACCAGCCAAGGGAAGGGCTCACTGAGTTACAGTACCAGCCAAGGGAAGGGCTCACTGAGTTACAGTACCAGCCAAGGGAAGGGCTCACTGAGATACAGTACCAGCCAAGGGAAGGGCTCACTGAGTTACAGTACCAGCCAAGGGAAGGACTCACTGAGTTACAGTACCAGCCAAGGGAAGGACTCACTGAGATACAGTACCAGCCAAAGGAAGGGCTCACTGAGTTATAGTACCAGCCAAGGGAAGGGCTCACTGAGTTACAGTACCAGCCAAGGGAAGGACTCACTGAGTTACAGTACCAGCCAAGGGAAGGGCTCACTGAGATACAGTACCAGCCAAGGGAAGGGCTCACTGAGTTACAGTACCAGCCAAGGGAAGGGCTCACTGAGATACAGTACCAGCCAAGGGAAGGGTTCACTGAGTTACAGTACCAGCCAAGGGAAGGGCTCACTGAGTTACAGTACCAGCCAAAGAGAAGGACTCACTGAGTTACAGTACCAGCCAAAGAGAAGGACTCACTGAGTTACAGCACCAGCCAAGGGAAGGGCTCACTGAGTTACAGTACCAGCCAAGGTTCTCCCATCTATACAGAGGACCTCAAGAGCTCTGTCAGAGTGACCATTGGGTTCTTGGTCACCTACTTGACCAAGGCCCTTCTCCCCTGATAGCTGAGTTTGACCGGGCGACCAGCTCTAGGAAAAGTCTTGTTGGTTCCAAACAGTGTTCTTGGGGACCTTCAATGCTGCAGAATGTTTCTGGGACACTTCCCCAGATCTGTGCCTCGATACAATCATTGCTTCATTTTTTCTCTGATATGCACTGTCAACTGTGGGACCTTATATAGACAGATGTGTGCCTTTCCAAATCTTGTCCAATCAGTTGAATTTACCACAGGTGGACTCCAATCAAGTTGTAGAAACATCCAAAGGATGATCAATGGGAACAGGATGCACCTGAGCTCAATTTCAAGTCTCATAGTAAAGGTTCTGATTACATTTACATTTACATTACTTACTTACTTATGTAAATATTGTAAAAATATTGTAAATATTGTAAATATTAAATATATTAAATATTAACACTTAACATTATATTAACATGGCATTTTGATGGAATAAACATATTTAGTAGAAAGTGTGGTTCAATATAAAGTTTGGTTCAGTAGAAAGTTCTTCACAGAAATAATGTGGGTTGATATTGATCTCTGACTTCCACACACACACACCCACACACACACACATATACAGATGTACATATACGCACACACAGACACAGACACAGACACACATACACACACACACACATACACAGACACACACACAGACACACACACACACACACACACAAACGCACAGTAGTGACATTCAATGGAAGTCAAAAGAAAGCAATGTTAGAGTTCAAATCATTTGAGTTAATAACCATTAAACCATGGCATTTTAACGTGTAGAGCGTAATTAGATGTGAGAAATCCTTGATAAGAGAAATTAAATCACCATGACTACCACAGTAAACACACCAAATCAGAACCCTTGTATGTGTCTGTGATTAACCTGGTTTGGATCTTACAGAACGCCAGCGAAACAGAGAAATCTACTTCAGGCAGCTGCCAGGGCTCAGGCACGATAAACTACATGTTCACCTCAGGCACGATAAACTACATGTTGACCTCAGGCATGATAAACTACATGTTGACCTCAGGCACGATAAACTACATGTTGACCTCAGGCACGATAAACTACATGTTGACCTCAAACATGATAAACTACATGTTGACCTCAGGCACGATAAACTACATGTTGACCTCAGGCACGATAAACTACATGTTGACCTCAGGCACGATAAACTACATGTTGACATCAGGCACGATAAACTACATGTTGACCTCAGGCATGATAAACTACATGTTGACCTCAGGCACGATAAACTACATGTTGACCTCATTACTTTCTCTAACATTTGAACTCTCCCTCGCGCTCTCTCTCTCGCGCTCTGTCTCTGTCTCTGTCTCTGTCTCTCGCTCTCGCTCACCCTCTCAAGCTCTCCTGTTTCTAACGATGAAGCTAATGGATCAACATTACAGAGAGTAGAATATGTAATGTTAGAGACGTATCACAATCCACTGGCTCCACAAATGATCAGACATATATATCAATATTAAAACATCACAATAAACATTTTAGACTTAAAGCACCAGTCTACTACAAAGCTCTCCAGATCCACTCTCCTCCACCCATCCCTAGAGAGTGTGTCCCTCACCGCCAGTCCATCATTCATCCATAGAGGTTGTCTGGTACCCAGGACTGTGTTGATCTCTGGTTCCTACTCTGTTCCACTCTCCCCTTCTAAAGCTGTCTCCTATAGGATCTAACCGTGCTGCTTCAGTTTTCAATGAGACGCCACGTCAGACACACACACACACACACACACACACACACACACACACACACCTGCACGTAAACACACACACAGGGATGTACATACACGCACGTACGGATTCACTAATGTACACATGGACACACACACAAATACATTGTCCACAGAGACATCCTTAATACTTAACTTTTTAAAGCGAGTTGACGCCGGACCTATCCAAGGCTGTCATAAGGATGACATAGTACCTGTCATAAAAGGTTATGACACTTCATGGCAAACTGAAACTAAACGTCAGGTCAAATCAAGTCAAGTGCTACAAAGAAATGTCCTTCAAAAACCATCCAATCAACTCACTGCTCCTCCCCGAACCTCCTAGTCAACATCTGTGTCCACATCACTCATCTTTGTCTTTGCCCGGCGTCCATTGTGGCTCCAGAGGCTCCAGATCCACTTCCAACCAGTGAAAAAAATGGAAACTGGGCCTCTGTGTCTCTGAGTTGGATCCCTGGAGATGAGAGCTACAGTGAGCCCCACATTTATCATGTCCAAGGCAGTGGTCTCCTCAGAGTAAGAGAGAGTGTGTGTGTGTTCTCTCTTGCAGAGTGAGTCCCTCAGGCCTCCATGCTTCAGGACGTTTGTGTAGAGTGTAATCTAACAGTGTCTCAGACATCACACACACACACACACACACACGTCACAGCTCTGCCGTGGCCCTGGGTAAAGCTTCATTACAACCACCACCTGGAGAGAACCTAGCGCCCATCCATCACACAGACAAACACACACACACACACACACACACACACACACACACACACACACACACACACACACACACACACACACACACACACACACACACACACACACACACACACACACACACACATACACACACACACAGTCACCCACCACATTACTCTATCCTAACTTGTTTGGTGTTCATATTCATTCCAGTTGATCTCAGGGCCTCTCTGGAACCAGTGTTTTTAATGAAGATATTGTTATTATACGTGGATGACATGTTACAGCTAGGCGTGGAAGCAAAGCTCAGGAGGTTACAGCAATGTGATCCCCACCCTGGAATACATCATCACAACGACTTCTCTGGGAAGACATTACAGTGAAGAAATACACACTCTCCTTCCAACACTTCACTCTGCTAAACAGATATATGTTGCAAGCTTTAATTCCAAATCTGGATACCCAAATGGCACCCTATTCCCTGCATAGTGCACTACGGCTTCCCAGGGTCCATAGTGAACTCTGTAGACAATAGGGTGCCATTTGGGATGTCAACCAAATTCTTTCTCCCATCCCTCATCGTCCACGTCCCTCTGGAGTTGGTATGATCCAGCAATGAACCTGAGATAAAGCATTTTGGACTCAACCATCCTCGCTCCACATGGGTTTGAGGGAGAAGGAAGCTGCTCATTCTGTTAGGGTCCACTGGTCTACCGAGGCCTACTGCCAGATGAGAGATAGTTATAGAGAGGGAACGAGAGGGAGATAAGGAGTGAAAAAGGGGGGGGGGGGGGTCTGGAGAGAGAGAGAGATAGATAGAGAGAGAGAGAGAGAGAGGGGGAAAAGAGAGAGAGAGGGGAAGAGAGAGAGTGGTAGAGAAAGAGAGATAGAGAGAGAGAGAGGGCTAGACAGACAGACAGACAGACAGACAGACAGACAGACAGACAGACAGACAGACAGACAGACAGACAGACAGACAGACAGACAGACAGACAGACAGACAGACAGACAGACAGACAGACAGACAGACTAGATACAGAGATAGTGATTGATCGATGGCATCAATGTGTGATGGAAACAGATACAGGAGAAGAGTTCTATAGAACAACACCATCGCTATCCGTTCGACAGGGGGGGATTTCTCTCCTGTCTGACTTTATATTGTGACAAATGATGATGGGAGTTAGGAATAAATGATGATTGATGAATAATGTTGATGGTACACAGGACACCATTCCACAGTTCATTCCTAATGCCTACTGCTTTTGCAGGACAAGGTCTTGTCTTGACTTTCCACAATGCCTGAATATCTTCTCCTTGCTTTCTGGCTGGATGGACAGTTTCACCATATTGTTTCAGATCTCCAGCTGTGTTTTATCAACACAACACAGGCCAATGGAAACGAGCATCATGGCAGGCAGTTGTCACATCTATTTTCTATGAAAACTTATTAAATGTCAACAACAAAAAACAGTTCAGAGACAGAGAGAGAGAGAGAGAGAGAGAGAGAGAGAGAGAGAGAGAGAGAGAGAGAGAGAGAGAGAGAGAGAGAGAGAGAGAGAGAGAGAGAGAGAGAGAGAGAGAGAGAGAGAGAGAGAGAGAGAGAGAGAAAGAGAAAGAGAAAGAGAAAGAGAGAAAGAGAAAGAGAAAGAGAAAGAGAGAAAGAGAAAGAGAAAGAGAGAGAGAGAGAGCGAGAGAGAGAGAGAGAGAGAGAGAGAGAGAGAAAGAGAAAGAGAAAGAGAAAGAGAGAGAGAGAAAGAGAAAGAGAGAGAGAAAGAGAAAGAGAAAGAGAGAGAGAAAGAGAGTAGAGTAGTCCATTCACGGCGAATGCACATTTGTTCTTGGTGGTTTTTAATTACGTTGCCGTGACTACGGACACAATGGTGAAAGAGCTCCTGTTCTATCCTCCTGAAGATGATTCCACACACACACACACACACACACACACACACACACACACACACACACACACACACACACACACACACACACACACACACACACACACACACACACACACACACACAGACATTTAGCAATGCAATTAGCAAGACAGACAGGGGATTAAACACACAGCCGTGGATCATTACTGCTCTACGAAAGAGGGAGGGAAAGAGAGAGAACATGGAGGAAGGTGGTAAAGAGGGAGGGAAAGAGAGAGAACATGGAGGAAGGTGGTAAAGAGGGAGGGAAAGAGAGAGAACATGGAGGAATGTGGTAAAGAGGGAGGGAAAGAGAGAGAACATGGAGGAAGGTGGTAAAGAGGGAGGGAAAGAGAGAGAACATGGAGGAAGGTGGTAAAGAGGGAGGGAAAGAGAGAGAACATGGAGGAAGGTGGTAAAGAGGGAGGGAAAGAGAGAGAACATGGAGGAAGGTGGTAAAGAGGGAGGGAAAGAGAGAGAACATGGAGGAAGGTGGTAAAGAGCGAGGGAAAGAGAGAGAACATGGAGGAATGTGGTAAAGAGGGAGGGAAAGAGAGAGAACATGGAGGAATGTGGTAAAGAGGGAGGGAAAGAGAGAGAACATGGAGGAAGGTGGTAAAGAGGGAGGGAAAGAGAGAGAACATGGAGGAAGGTGGTAAAGAGGGAGGGAAAGAGAGAGAACATGGAGGAAGGTGGTAAAGAGGGAGGGAAAGAGAGAGAACATGGAGGAAGGTGGTAAAGAGGGAGGGAAAGAGAGAGAACATGGAGGAAGGTGGTAAAGAGCGAGGGAAAGAGAGAGAACATGGAGGAAGGTGGTAAAGCTATTTTCATTGCAGTAGAACTTCACATACACTACCGTTCAAAAGTTTGGGGTAATTTTCTGTCCATTCAAATATCATCAAATTGATCAGGAATACAGTGTAGACATTGTTAAAGAAGCAATAAAACTGGCCTTCTTTAGACTGGTTGAGTATCTGGAGCATCAGTTTTTGTGGGTCAAAATGGCCAGAAATGGCCAGAAACAAAGGACTTTCTTCTGAAACTCGTCAGTCTAATCTTGTTCTGAGGAAGGAAGGCTATTCCATGCAAGAAATTGCCAAGAAACTTAAGATCTCGTACAACGCTGTGTACTACTCCCTTCACGGAACAGCAAAACACCAGTCTCAACGTCAACAGTGAAGAGGCGACTGAGCAAGAGGGTGAGAGGACAAGTACATTAGAGAGTCTAGATCGAGAAACAGGCGCCTCACAAGTCTTCAACTGGCAGCTGGGCTTCTAGGCAGAGTTCCTCTGTCCAGTGTCTGTGTTCTTTTGCCTATCTTAATCTTTTCTTTTTATTGGCCAGTCTGAGATATGGCTTTTTCTCTGTAACTCTGCCTAGAAGGGCCAGTGTCCAGGAGTCGCCTCTTCACTTTTATCGTTGAGACTGGTGTTTTACGGGAACTATTTAGTGAAGCTGCCAGTTGAAGACTTGTGAGGCATCTGTTTCTCAATCTAGACACTCTAATGTACTTGTCCTCTTGCTCAGTTGTGCACCGGGGCCTCCCACTTCTCTTTCTATTCTGGTTAGAGTTTTCAGCTAGGCTAACATAATTGCAAAAAGGGTTTTCGAATGATCAAATAGCCTTTTAAAATAATAAACCTGGATTAGCTAACACAACGTGCCGTTGGAACACAGGAGTGATGG
>NC_092091.1:82305499-82315499 GCF_045679555.1 Salvelinus alpinus | reverse complement strand
GCGACCTGTATGCCCTAGTCGGCTGGCCCTCGCTACATGTTCGTCGTCAGACCCACTGGCTCCAGGTCATCTACAAGGCTATGCTAGGTAAAGTGCCGCCTTATCTCAGTTCACTGGTCACGATGGCTACACCCACCCGCAGCACGCGCTCCAGCAGGTGTATCTCACTGATCATCCCTAAAGCTAAAACCTCATTTGGACGCCTTTCCTTCCAGTTCTCTGCTGCCTGCGACTGGAACGAATTGCAAAAATCTCTGAAGTTGGAGACTTTTATCTCCCTCAACAACTTTAAAAATCTGCTATCCGAGCAGCTAACCGATCGCTGCAGCTGTACATAGTCCATCTGTAAACTACCCACCCAATTTACCTACCTCACCCCCCATACTGCTTTTAGTTATTTACTTTTCTGCTCTTTTGCACACCAGTATCTCTTCTTGCACATGATCATCTGATGATTTATCACTCCAGTGTTAATCTGCTAAATTGTAATTATTCGATTTATTGCCTACCTCATGCCTTTTGCACACATTGTATATAGATTCTCTTTTTTTCTACCATGTTATTGACTTGTTTATTGTTTACTCCATGTGTAACTCTGTGTTGTCTGTTCACACTGCTATGCTTTATCTTGGCCAGGTCGCAGTTTCAAATGAGAACTTGTTCTCAACTAGCCTACCTGGTTAAATAAAGGTGAAATAAAAAATAAAAAATAAAATGATGTTGTAGCTCAACAAGATCTCACCGCTTTGACCAGTTTGACTTCAGATTACGACGTTTGTCCAAATGTCTAGTTTCTCTGTGTTATAGGTTGCTCCTCCTGCTGCGTCTGCTGCTGACACGGCTGGTTACGTTTAGCCATTCATTCTGAATGGATAAGTTAAGAGTTCAACTTGGGAAAGTGTAAAAAAAAAAAAAGAAGAATGTTTAATAATAATAATTTAAATTAAATAAATAAATAAAAAACCCTGCCTGTCAACGTGATTGAACATGAAGCCCTCGGAGCCAGAGCTCGCGGTTAACACTCATCCACCATCCCCGTCCCCAACGCACAACACAACACAACTTGATGGTATTAATGCTCACCGTTGCCCCTAGTGGACAGGTTTGAAAACGTCTCCTGACACCCTGGGTACCTGGTGGACACACAGCAAATATACTCTGAATCAAAAATAGATGCAACAGGCAACAAAGCAACAGATTTGACTGAGTAAAGAAATCAGTCAATTGAAATAATTGAGATGCTGTGTTCATTGTCCGTAGGTAATGCCTGTCCATAACATAACCCCACCACCACCATAGGGGCACTCTGTTCACAACGTTGATATCAGCAAACCACTCATACATTCCTTCTACTATCTGCCCGGTACAGTTGAAACCTAGTACAATTCTCCAGCGTGCCAGCAGGCCATCGAAGGTGAGCGTTTAACCACTGAAGTCGGTTATGACACCAAATTGCAGTCAGGTCAAGACCCTGGTGAGGACAAGGAGTATGCAGACGAGCTACCCTGAGACGGTTTCATCAGCTGTCTGGGTGTCTGGTCTCAGCCGGATGTGGAGATCCTGGGTTGGCGTGGTTATACCTGGTCTGTGGCTGGGAAAACGATTAGACATACAGCAGAATTCTCTACAACAACGTTGGAGGTTGAACATTATTAGAACATTAAAATAACATAATTACAATTTCTGGCAACAGCTCTGGTGGACAGCTCTGGTGGACATTCCTGCAGTCAAACATGCCAATTGCACGCTCCCTCAAAACCTGAGACATCTGTGGCATTGTGTTGTGTGACAAAATACAGAACATTTTAGAGTGGCCATTTGTTGTCCCCAGCACAAGGTGCACCTGTGTAATGAAATAACATTTTTTATGCATATAGAACATTTCTGGGATCTTTTTATTTTGAATTTTTTTCAAATGTATTTTAGCTCATGAAACTCTGTTCCAACACTTTACATGTTGCGTTGATGTTTATTGTTGAGACAGGAAACAAGGCATCTGGGACGTAGACCGTGTCTGATGCAACATGAAGAAACCTAGTCAAGTCAAACATGGGATAGAGAGAGAAGCATTCAGTTAGCTTGATACAGGACTGTTTTCATTCATCACATGAACTGTATTTCTGGTTTCGTCACTGTGTCTTTGATAGCTCCGGTTATTTAAAGTGAATGTGAATATAAAGAGAATAACTATTGGAGAGATGGCTGGAGTAACACTTTAGAAAAGGGTTCACACACACACACACACTACACACACACACACACACACAAACACACACACACACTACCAGTTAAAGCCACAAAATAGGCATTGTACAAAAGATTGTAAAAAGTTTCCAATTCGAACGATTTCACCTCTTCAAAAAGATTGGTGAAATTGTAGTAAATATTTTTATACGTATGTTTTTTCTACATTACATCAACACACACTCCACAAACACAACAAACACACCAAGGTCTTGCTCACACAGTGTGTGTACTCTGTGACTGTCAGAAGTGGTTTTCAGACTCTGACTTTTGTGGCCACCCCTCGCTGTCAACAGTGGATAATTAGACTCTGTATCCCGCGTAGGAGGGGTGTTCCTACAGACTGTATGTGTGTGTGTGTGTGTGTGTGTGTGTGTGTGTGTGTGTGTGTGTGTGTGTGTGTGTGTGTGTGTGTGTGTGTGTGTGTGTGTGTGTGTGTGTGTGTGTGTGTGTGGTGTGTTCCAACATAACAAGACCTGCTCTACTACTACCCCCCCCTGTGGTGTCACATCATGAACCACCCCCCCCCCCCCCCCTCACACACACACCACTTCTAACCCCTACCAGAGTGAACTTTGCCCGGGCCGCTGGTCCTATTCAGGCCCCTTGTCTCCATGTACTGATGGAACAGCATTGATGTAGCAGGCTGCCATTGTTAACAGGTTATTCTCCTAGAGCCCTACGGACCCCCTCTACCAGCTCTCTCCTCTACCAGCTCCCCCCTCTACCAGCTCCCCCTCTACCAGCTCCCCCTCTACCATGCTCCCCCCTCTACCAGCTCCCCCCTCTACCAACTGTCCCCTCTACCAGCTCCCCCTCTACCAGCTCTCCCCTCTACCAGCTCCCCCCTCTACCAGCTCCCCCCTCTACCAACTGTCCCCTCTACCAGCTCCCCCTCTACCAGCTCTCCCCTCTACCAGCTCTCCCCTCTACCAGCTCCCCCTCTACCAGCTCCCCCTCTACCAGCTCCCCCTCTACCAACTGTCCCCTCTACCAGCTCTCCCCTCTACCAGCTCTCCCCTCTACCAGCTCCCCCCTCTACCATGCTCCCCCCTCTACCAGCTCTCCCCTCTACCAGCTCCCCCCTCTACCAGCTCCCCCCTCTACCAGCTCCCCCTCTACCAGCTCCCCCCTCTACCAGCTCTCCCCTCTACCAGCTCCCCCCTCTACCAGCTCCCCCTCTACCAGCTCCCCCCTCTACCAGCTCTCCCCTCTACCAGCTCCCCCCTCTACCAGCTCCCCCCTCTACCAACTCCCCCCTCTACCAACTGTCCCCTCTACCAGCTCCCCCCTCTACCAGCTCCCCCCTCTACCAGCTCTCCCCTCTACCAGCTCCCCCTCTACCAGCTCTCCCCTCTACCAACTGTCCCCTCTACCAGCTCTCCCCTCTACCAGCTCTCCCCTCTACCAGCTCCCCCTCTACCAGCTCCCCCCTCTACCAGCTCCCCCCTCTACCAGCTCCCCCCTCTACCAACTGTCCCCTCTACCAGCTCTCCCCTCTACCAGCTCTCCCCTCTACCAGCTCCCCCTCTACCAGCTCTCCCCTCTACCAGCTCCCCCTCTACCAGCTCCCCCTCTACCAACTGTCCCTCTACCAACTGTCCCCTCTACCAGCTCTCCCCTCTACCAGCTCCCCCCTCTACCATGCTCCCCCCTCTACCAGCTCTCCCCTCTACCAGCTCCCCCCTCTACCAGCTCCCCCCTCTACCAGCTCCCCCTCTACCAGCTCCCCCCTCTACCAGCTCTCCCCTCTACCAGTTCCCCCCTCTACCAGCTCCCCCCTCTACCAGCTCTCCCCTCTACCAGCTCCCCCCTCTACCAGCTCCCCCCTCTACCAACTCCCCCCTCTACCAACTGTCCCCTCTACCAGCTCCCCCCTCTACCAGCTCCCCCCTCTACCAGCTCTCCCCTCTACCAGCTCCCCCTCTACCAGCTCTCCCCTCTACCAACTGTCCCCTCTACCAGCTCTCCCCTCTACCAGCTCTCCCCTCTACCAGCTCCCCCTCTACCAGCTCCCCCCTCTACCAGCTCCCCCTCTACCAGCTCCCCCCTCTACCAGCTCTCCCCTCTACCAGCTCCCCCCTCTACCAGCTCTCCCCTCTACCAGCTCCCCCCTCTACCAGCTCCCCCTCTACCAGCTCTCCCCTCTACCAACTCCCCCCTCTACCAGCTCCCCCTCTACCAGCTCCCCCCTCTACCAGCTCTCCCATCTAACAGCTCCCCCCTCTACCAGCTCCCCCTCTACCATGCTCCCCCTCTACCATGCTCCCCCTCTACCATGCTCCCCCTCTACCATGCTCCCCCTCTACCAACTCTCCCCTCTACCAGCTCTCCCCTCTACCAGCTCTCCCCTCTACCAGCTCTCCCCTCTACCAACTCTCCCCTCTACCAGTTCCCCCTCTACCAGCTCCCCCTCTACCAGCTCCCCCTCTACCAGCTCTCCCTTCTACCAGCTCCCCCCTCTACCATGCTCCCCCTCTACCAGCTCCCCCCTCTACCAGCTCTCCCCTCTACCAGCTCCCCCCTCTACCATGCTCCCCCTCTACCAGCTCTCCCCTCTACCAGCTCCCCCCTCTACCATGCTCCCCCTCTACCAGCTCTCCCCTCTACCAGCTCCCCCTCTACCAGCTCTCCCCTCTACCAGCTCCCCCCTCTACCATGCTCCCCCTCTACCATGCTCCCCCTCTACCAGCTCCCCCCTCTACCAGCTCCCCCCTCTACCATGCTCCCCCTCTACCAGCTCTCCCCTCTACCATGCTCCCCCTCTACCATGCTCCCCCCTCTACCAGCTCCCCCCTCTAACAGCTCCCCCCTCTACCATGCTCCCCCTCTACCAGCTCTCCCCTCTACCAGCTCCCCCTCTACCAGCTCTCCCCTCTACCAGCTCCCCCCTCTACCATGCTCCCCCTCTACCATGCTCCCCCTCTACCAGCTCCCCCCTCTACCAGCTCCCCCCTCTACCATGCTCCCCCTCTACCAGCTCTCCCCTCTACCATGCTCCCCCCTCTACCAGCTCCCCCCTCTACCAGCTCCCCCCTCTACCAGCTCCCCCCTCTACCAGCTCCCCCCTCTACCAGCTCCCCCCTCTACCAGCTCTCCCCTCTACCAGCTCCCCCCTCTACCAGCTCCCCCCTCTACCAGCTCTCCCCTCTACCAGCTCCCCCCTCTACCAGCTCCCCCCTCTACCATGCTCTCCCCTCTACCAGCTCTCCCCTCTACCATGCTCCCCCTCTACCATGCTCCCCCTCTACCATGCTCCCCCTCTACCAACTCTCCCCTCTACCAGCTCTCCCCTCTACCAGCTCTCCCCTCTACCAACTCTCCCCTCTACCAGTTCCCCCTCTACCAGCTCCCCCCTCTACCAGCTCTCCCCTCTACCAGCTCCCCCCTCTACCATGCTCCCCCTCTTCCAGCTCCCCCCTCTACCAGCTCTCCCCTCTACCATGCTCCCCCTCTACCAGCTCTCCCCTCTACCAGCTCCCCCCTCTACCATGCTCCCCCTCTACCAGCTCTCCCCTCTACCAGCTCCCCCTCTACCAGCTCTCCCCTCTACCAGCTCCCCCCTCTACCATGCTCCCCCTCTACCATGCTCCCCCTCTACCATGCTCCCCCCTCTACCAGCTCCCCCCTCTACCAGCTCCCCCCTCTACCATGCTCCCCCTCTACCAGCTCTCCCCTCTACCATGCTCCCCCTCTACCATGCTCCCCCCTCTACCAGCTCCCCCCTCTAACAGCTCCCCCCTCTACCATGCTCCCCCTCTACCAGCTCTCCCCTCTACCAGCTCCCCCTCTACCAGCTCTCCCCTCTACCAGCTCTCCCCTCTACCAGCTCCCCCCTCTACCATGCTCCCCCTCTACCATGCTCCCCCTCTACCAGCTCCCCCCTCTACCAGCTCCCCCCTCTACCATGCTCCCCCTCTACCAGCTCTCCCCTCTACCATGCTCCCCCCTCTACCAGCTCCCCCCTCTACCAGCTCCCCCCTCTACCAGCTCCCCCCTCTACCAGCTCCCCCCTCTACCAGCTCCCCCCTCTACCAGCTCCCCCCTCTACCAGCTCTCCCCTCTACCAGCTCCCCCCTCTACCAGCTCCCCCCTCTACCAGCTCTCCCCTCTACCAGCTCCCCCCTCTACCAGCTCCCCCCTCTACCATGCTCTCCCCTCTACCAGCTCTCCCCTCTACCATGCTCCCCCTCTACCATGCTCCCCCTCTACCAGCTCTCCCCTCTACCAGCTCCCCCTCTACCAGCTCTCCCCTCTACCAGCTCCCCCCTCTACCAGCTCTCCCCTCTACCAGCTCCCCCCTCTACCATGCTCCCCCTCTACCATGCTCCCCCCTCTACCAGCTCCCCCCTCTACCATGCTCCCCCTCTACCAGCTCTCCCCTCTACCATGCTCCCCCCTCTACCATGCTCTCCCCTCTACCAGCTCTCCCCTCTACCATGCTCCCCCTCTACCATGCTCCCCCTCTACCAACTCTCCCCTCTACCAGTTCCCCCTCTACCAGCTCCCCCTCTACCAGCTCCCCCCTCTACCAGCTCTCCCTTCTACCAGCTCCCCCCTCTACCATGCTCCCCCTCTACCAGCTCCCCCCTCTACCAGCTCTCCCCTCTACCAGCTCCCCCCTCTACCATGCTCCCCCCTCTACCAGCTCTCCCCTCTACCAGCTCCCCCCTCTACCATGCTCCCCCTCTACCAGCTCTCCCCTCTACCAGCTCCCCCTCTACCAGCTCTCCCCTCTACCAGCTCCCCCCTCTACCATGCTCCCCCTCTACCATGCTCCCCCTCTACCAGCTCCCCCCTCTACCAGCTCCCCCCTCTACCATGCTCCCCCTCTACCATGCTCCCCCCTCTACCAGCTCCCCCTCTAACAGCTCCCCCCTCTACCATGCTCCCCCTCTACCAGCTCTCCCCTCTACCAGCTCCCCCTCTACCAGCTCTCCCCTCTACCAGCTCCCCCCTCTACCATGCTCCCCCTCTACCATGCTCCCCCTCTACCAGCTCCCCCCTCTACCATGCTCCCCCTCTACCAGCTCTCCCCTCTACCATGCTCCCCCCTCTACCAGCTCCCCCCTCTACCAGCTCCCCCCTCTACCAGCTCCCCCCTCTACCAGCTCCCCCCTCTACCAGCTCCCCCCTCTACCAGCTCTCCCCTCTACCAGCTCCCCCCTCTACCAGCTCCCCCCTCTACCAGCTCTCCCCTCTACCAGCTCCCCCCTCTACCAGCTCCCCCCTCTACCATGCTCTCCCCTCTACCAGCTCTCCCCTCTACCATGCTCCCCCTCTACCATGCTCCCCCTCTACCATGCTCCCCCTCTACCAACTCTCCCCTCTACCAGCTCTCCCCTCTACCAGCTCTCCCCTCTACCAACTCTCCCCTCTACCAGTTCCCCCTCTACCAGCTCCCCCCTCTACCAGCTCTCCCCTCTACCAGCTCCCCCCTCTACCATGCTCCCCCTCTACCAGCTCCCCCCTCTACCAGCTCTCCCCTCTACCATGCTCCCCCTCTACCAGCTCTCCCCTCTACCAGCTCCCCCCTCTACCATGCTCCCCCTCTACCAGCTCTCCCCTCTACCAGCTCCCCCTCTACCAGCTCTCCCCTCTACCAGCTCCCCCCTCTACCATGCTCCCCCTCTACCATGCTCCCCCTCTACCATGCTCCCCCCTCTACCAGCTCCCCCCTCTACCAGCTCCCCCCTCTACCATGCTCCCCCTCTACCAGCTCTCCCCTCTACCATGCTCCCCCTCTACCATGCTCCCCCCTCTACCAGCTCCCCCCTCTAACAGCTCCCCCCTCTACCATGCTCCCCCTCTACCAGCTCTCCCCTCTACCAGCTCCCCCTCTACCAGCTCTCCCCTCTACCAGCTCTCCCCTCTACCAGCTCCCCCCTCTACCATGCTCCCCCTCTACCATGCTCCCCCTCTACCAGCTCCCCCCTCTACCAGCTCCCCCCTCTACCATGCTCCCCCTCTACCAGCTCTCCCCTCTACCATGCTCCCCCCTCTACCAGCTCCCCCCTCTACCAGCTCCCCCCTCTACCAGCTCCCCCCTCTACCAGCTCCCCCCTCTACCAGCTCCCCCCTCTACCAGCTCCCCCCTCTACCAGCTCTCCCCTCTACCAGCTCCCCCCTCTACCAGCTCCCCCCTCTACCAGCTCTCCCCTCTACCAGCTCCCCCCTCTACCAGCTCCCCCCTCTACCATGCTCTCCCCTCTACCAGCTCTCCCCTCTACCATGCTCCCCCTCTACCATGCTCCCCCTCTACCAGCTCTCCCCTCTACCAGCTCCCCCTCTACCAGCTCTCCCCTCTACCAGCTCCCCCCTCTACCAGCTCTCCCCTCTACCAGCTCCCCCCTCTACCATGCTCCCCCTCTACCATGCTCCCCCCTCTACCAGCTCCCCCCTCTACCATGCTCCCCCTCTACCAGCTCTCCCCTCTACCATGCTCCCCCCTCTACCATGCTCTCCCCTCTACCAGCTCTCCCCTCTACCATGCTCCCCCTCTACCATGCTCCCCCTCTACCAGCTCTCCCCTCTACCAGCTCCCCCTCTACCAGCTCTCCCCTCTACCAGCTCCCCCCTCTACCAGCTCTCCCCTCTACCAGCTCCCCCCTCTACCATGCTCCCCCTCTACCATGCTCCCCCCTCTACCAGCTCCCCCCTCTACCATGCTCCCCCTCTACCAGCTCTCCCCTCTACCATGCTCCCCCCTCTACCAGCTCTCCCCTCTACCAGCTCCCCCCTCTACCATGCTCCCCCTCTACCATGCTCCCCCCTCTACCAGCTCTCCCCTCTACCAGCTCCCCCCTCTACCAGCTCCCCCCTCTACCAGCTCTCCCCTCTACCAGCTCTCCCCTCTACCAGCTCCCCCCTCTACCATGCTCCCCCTCTACCAGCTCTCCCCTCTACCAGCTCCCCCCTCTACCATGCTCCCCCTCTACCAGCTCTCCCCTCTACCAGCTCCCCCTCTACCAGCTCTCCCCTCTACCAGCTCCCCCCTCTACCATGTTCCCCCTCTACCATGCTCCCCCCTCTACCAGCTCTCCCCTCTACCAGCTCCCCCCTCTACCATGCTCCCCCTCTACCATGCTCCCCCCTCTACCAGCTCCCCCCTCTACCATGCTCCCCCTCTACCAGCTCTCCCCTCTACCATACTCCCCCCTCTACCAGCTCTCCCCTCTACCAGCTCCCCCCTCTACCATGCTCCCCCTCTACCATGCTCCCCCCTCTACCAGCTCCCCCCTCTACCAGCTCCCCCCTCTACCAGCTCCCCCCTCTACCAGCTCCCCCCTCTACCAGCTCCCCCTCTACCAGCTCCCCCCTCTACCAGCTCTCCCCTCTACCAGCTCCCCCCTCTACCAGCTCCCCCCTCTACCAGCTCTCCCCTCTACCAGCTCCCCCCTCTACCAGCTCCCCCCTCTACCATGCTCTCCCCTCTACCAGCTCTCCCCTCTACCAGCTCCCCCCTCTACCAGCTCCCCCCTCTACCATGCTCTCCCCTCTACCAGCTCTCCCCTCTACCAGCTCCCCCCTCTACCAGCTCCCCCCTCTACCAGCTCCCCCCTGTACCAGCTCTCCCCTCTACCAGCTCCCCCCTCTACCAGCTCCCCCCTCTACCAGCTCTCCCCTCTACCAGCTCCCCCCTCTACCAGCTCCCCCCTCTACCATGCTCTCCCCTCTACCAGCTCTCCCCTCTACCAGCTCCCCCCTCTACCAGCTCCCCCCTCTACCATGCTCTCCCCTCTACCAGCTCTCCCCT
>NC_092091.1:82299985-82305399 GCF_045679555.1 Salvelinus alpinus | reverse complement strand
TACCAGCTCCCCCCTCTACCAGCTCTCCCCTCTACCAGCTCCCCCCTCTACCAGCTCCCCCCTCTACCAGCTCTCCCCTCTACCAGCTCTCCCCTCTACCAGCTCCCCCCTCTACCAGCTCCCCCCTCTACCAGCTCTCCCCTCTACCAACTCCCCCTTCTACCAGCTCCCCCCTCTACCAGCTCCCCCCTCTACCAGCTCTCCCCTCTACCAGCTCTCCCCTCTACCAGCTCCCCCCTCTACCAGCTCTCCCCTCTACCAGCTCCCCCCTCTACCAGCTCCCCCCTCTACCAGCTCCCCCTCTACCAGCTCCCCCCTCTACCAGCTCTCCCCTCTACCAGCTCCCCCTCTACCAGCTCCCCCCTCTACCAGCTCCCCCTCTACCAGCTCTCCCCTCTACCAGCTCCCCCTCTACCAGCTCCCCCCTCTACCAGCTCTCCCCTCTACCAGCTCTCCCCTCTACCAGCTCCCCCCTCTACCAGCTCCCCCTCTACCAGCTCCCCCCTCTACCAGCTCTCCCCTCTACCAGCTCTCCCCTCTACCAGCTCCCCCCTCTACCAGCTCTCCCCTCTACCAGCTCCCCCCTCTACCAGCTCTCCCCTCTACCAGCTCCCCCCTCTACCAGCTCCCCCCTCTACCAGCTCTCCCCTCTACCAGCTCCCCCCTCTACCAGCTCTCCCCTCTACCAGCTCTCCCCTCTACCAGCTCCCCCTCTACCAGCTCTCCCCTCTACCAGCTCCCCCTCTACCAGCTCTCCCCTCTACCAGCTCCCCCTCTACCAGCTCCCCCCTCTACCAGCTCTCCCCTCTACCAGCTCTCCCCTCTACCAGCTCCCCCTCTACCAGCTCTCCCCTCTACCAGCTCTCCCCTCTACCAGCTCCCCCCTCTACCAGCTCCCCCCTCTACCAGCTCCCCCCTCTACCAGCTCCCCCCTCTACCAGCTCCCCCCTCTACCAGCTCTCCCCTCTACCAGCTCTCCCCTCTACCAGCTCCCCCTCTACCAGCTCTCCCCTCTACCAGCTCTCCCCTCTACCAGCTCTCCCCTCTACCAGCTCCCCCCTCTACCAGCTCCCCCCTCTACCATGCTCTCCCCTCTACCAGCTCTCCCCTCTACCAGCTCCCCCCTCTACCATGCTCTCCCCTCTACCAGCTCTCCCCTCTACCAGCTCTCCCCTCTACCAGCTCCCCCCTCTACCAGCTCCCCCCTCTACCAGCTCTCCCCTCTACCAGCTCCCCCCTCTACCAGCTCCCCCCTCTACCAGCTCTCCCCTCTACCAGCTCCCCCCTCTACCAGCTCCCCCCTCTACCATGCTCTCCCCTCTACCAGCTCTCCCCTCTACCAGCTCTCCCCTCTACCAGCTCTCCCCTCTACCAGCTCCCCCCTCTACCAGCTCTCCCCTCTACCAGCTCCCCCCTCTACCAGCTCCCCCCTCTACCAGCTCTCCCCTCTACCAGCTCCCCCCTCTACCAGCTCTCCCCTCTACCAGCTCCCCCTCTACCAGCTCCCCCCTCTACCAGCTCCCCCTCTACCAGCTCTCCCCTCTACCAGCTCCCCCTCTACCAGCTCCCCCCTCTACCAGCTCTCCCCTCTACCAGCTCTCCCCTCTACCAGCTCCCCCCTCTACCAGCTCCCCCTCTACCAGCTCCCCCCTCTACCAGCTCTCCCCTCTACCAGCTCTCCCCTCTACCAGCTCCCCCCTCTACCAGCTCTCCCCTCTACCAGCTCCCCCCTCTACCAGCTCTCCCCTCTACCAGCTCCCCCCTCTACCAGCTCCCCCCTCTACCAGCTCTCCCCTCTACCAGCTCCCCCCTCTACCAGCTCTCCCCTCTACCAGCTCTCCCCTCTACCAGCTCCCCCTCTACCAGCTCTCCCCTCTACCAGCTCCCCCTCTACCAGCTCTCCCCTCTACCAGCTCCCCCTCTACCAGCTCCCCCCTCTACCAGCTCTCCCCTCTACCAGCTCTCCCCTCTACCAGCTCCCCCTCTACCAGCTCTCCCCTCTACCAGCTCCCCCTCTACCAGCTCCCCCCTCTACCAGCTCCCCCCTCTACCAGCTCTCCCCTCTACCAGCTCCCCCTCTACCAGCTCCCCCCTCTACCAGCTCTCCCCTCTACCAGCTCTCCCCTCTACCAGCTCCCCCCTCTACCAGCTCTCCCCTCTACCAGCTCCCCCCTCTACCAGCTCTCCCCTCTACCAGCTCCCCCCTCTACCAGCTCCCCCCTCTACCAGCTCTCCCCTCTACCAGCTCCCCCCTCTACCAGCTCTCCCCTCTACCAGCTCTCCCCTCTACCAGCTCTCCCCTCTACCAGCTCTCCCCTCTACCAGCTCTCCCCTCTACCAGCTCTCCCCTCTACCAGCTCCCCCCTCTACCAGCTCTCCCCTCTACCAGCTCCCCCCTCTACCAGCTCTCCCCTCTACCAGCTCCCCCCTCTACCAGCTCCCCCCTCTACCAGCTCTCCCCTCTACCAGCTCCCCCCTCTACCAGCTCTCCCCTCTACCAGCTCTCCCCTCTACCAGCTCCCCCTCTACCAGCTCCCCCTCTACCAGCTCCCCCCTCTACCAGCTCTCACAGTCTCACCTCACAATTACACGTTCATCGATGTTTCTCAAACGTCAAATTTCAAAGTTGTTCCAAACCACAAATGTCTACGTTTTTAAGGATGAGGTTAGGCATGAACTCCGAATGGTTATAAAAAGGGTTTGGGATAGACTTAAAATAAACATTTTAAAAATAACTTTCTGTCGCTGGATTGGAAGACGAGGAAGAGGACACCTCTCTGTGATTCAGCCAGAGGAAGTTGTTGTTGATATGTTTCTTTTCAGCCAATCACAAACCCTTATGTAAAACCACTCAGACTTCATGCCTAACCTTAACAACTGTCCCGAGCAAAACTGAAAACTACTTGAAGGTATCATCGCTCACTGTTGCCCCTGGTGGCCGGTTTCTACATCGTCTCCCGACGTCCTCAGACATGGATGGACGTCGAATACTGACTTGTATCCCGAGTGACCTGCCTGCCCCCCTACAAACCCTTCACACACACCCCATGGCCCCCCTACAAACCCTTCACACACACCCCATGGTCCCCCTATACACCCCTCACACACACCCCATGGCCCCCCTATACACCCCTCACACACACCCCATGGCCCCTACTCACCCACCCCTCACACACACCTCATGGCCCCCCTACAAACCCTTCACACACACCCCATGGCCCCCCTACAAACCCCTCACACACACCCCATGGCCCCCCTATACACCCCTCACACACACCCCATGGCCCCCCTACAAACCCCTTCACACACACCCCATGGCCCCCCTACAAACCCCTCACACACACCCCATGGCCCCTCTACCCACCCCTCACACACACCCCATGGCCCCCCTACAAACCCCTCACACACACCCCATGGCCCCCTACAAACCCCTCACACACACCCCATGGCCTCCCTACAAACCCCTCACACACACCCCATGGCCCCCCTACAAACCCCTCACACACACCCCATGGCCCCCTACAAACCCCTCACACACACCCCATGGCCCCCCTACAAACCCCTCACACACACCCCATGGCCCCCCTACAAACCCCTCACAAACACCCCATGGCCCCTCTACCCACCCCTCACACACACCCCATGGTCCCCCTATACACCCCTCACACACACCCCATGGCCCCCCTACAAACCCCTCACACACACCCCATGGCCCCAAATCCCACTCTCACTGGCCATATGGTCTCAGAGACGGGAGGGGAGCTGGAGGGGAGGAGGGTACAAAAGAACAAGAGAGGAGGAGGAGGGCGAGAGGAGGAAGGGTAGGAGAGGTGTCAAAAAGGCTAAGCAGCAGGTTTGGGCTAAGGGAGGGAGGGAGGGAGGGAGGAGGGAGGGAGGGAGGGAGGGAGGGAGGGAGGGAGGGAGGGACTCTTTCTTTTCTTCTCTCCGTCAGACTCATTGGGCTCATGAAGAGTAATGAGGAAGGGTTGTCGTGGTAACAGGGCAGCACAATGGAAGCACACTTGATGAGGATTGTGTTCACCAAAATCCACATTCACTGTTCTGTTCGTCATCATCACCATCATCATCTTCTTCATCACCATCTTCATCACCATCTTCATCCTCATCACCATCATCTTTAGCAAAGTAGAACTGTAGTAATGATCTGTGAGTCGTTCAACAGGCCTTTACTGTGTTGTGTCTTATACAGACAGAGCCTTCACAAAGTATTCAGATCCCTTGACTTTTCCACATTTTGTTACATTACAGCCGTATTATAAAATGGATGAAATAAAATGTCCTCAGCAATCTACACACAATACCCCATAATGACATCACAATACCCCATAATGACATCACAATAACCCATAATGACAAAGCAAAGATTTTTTTTGTTCTAATGTATTCAAAATTTTAAACAGAAAAAGCTGATTTACATAACTATTCAGACCCTTTGCTATGAGATTCGAAATTGAGCTCAGCTGCATCTCATCCTTGAGATGTTTCTACAACTTGATTGGAGTCCACTTGTGGTCAATTCTATTGATTGGACATGATTTGGAAAGCCATGAGGTGGAAGTAATTTTCTCTCGAGCTCTGAGACAGAATTGCGTCGAGGCACTGATCTGGGAAAGGCTATCAGAACATTTCTGCAGCATTCTTAAATGGAACATGTTTGGAAGCACCAAGCATGGTGGTGGCAGCATCATGATGTGGGATGTTTTTCAGTGGCAGGGACTGGGAGACCAGTTAATTAAGATCAAAGCAAAGATGAATCTGCTGATGAAAACCTTCTCCAGAGCCCTCTGGACCTGAGACTGGGGCGAAGGTTCACCTTCCAACAGGACAAAAACCTTAAGGACACAGCCAAGACAATGCAAGAGTGGCTTTGTTACAAGTCTCTGAATGTCCTTAAGTGGCCCAGCCTGTCGCCGGACTTGACCCCGATTGAACATCTCTGAGCATCAACATTGCCCATCCAACCTGACAGAGCTTGAGATGATCTGCTGAGAAGAATAAGAGAAACTGACCTAATACAGGTGTGCCCAGCTTGTAGCGTCATAACCAAGAAGACTCGATGCTGTAATCGCTGCCAAAGGTGCTTCAACAAGGTACTGAGTAACGGGTCTGAACACTTATCTAAATGTGATATTTCAGTTTTATTTTTAGATTTTTTTGCAAAAATTCCTAAAACCTATTTTTGCTTTGTCATTATGAGGCAAAAAAAATATAATTTCATCAATTTTTAAATAAGGCTGTAACGTAACAAAATGTGGAAAAAGTCAAGGGGTCTGAATACTTTCCGAAGGCACTGTAGCACATCAACTGGGAAACTATTGCAAGATCAAGGGTCTGTGTGTGTGTGTGTGTGTGTGTGTGGAGGTGGGTGTGTGTATGTGTATGTGTATGTGTGT
>NC_092091.1:82217485-82297485 GCF_045679555.1 Salvelinus alpinus | reverse complement strand
TTGTAGATGACCTGGAACCAGTGGGTTTGGCGACGAGTATGAAGCGAGGGCCAGCCAACGAGAGTGTACAGGTCGCAGTGGTGGGTAGTATATGGGGCTTTGTGTCACGTTCCTGACCTGTTTTCTGTTTAGTTTTGTGTGTTAGTTGGTCAGGATGTGAGTTTGGGTGGGCATTCTATGTTATCTGTTTCTATGTTGGTTTAGGGTTGCCTGGTATGGCTCTCAATTGGAGGCAGGTGTTTGGCGTTCCTCTAATTGAGAGTCATATTTAGGTAGGCTGTTCACAGTGTTTGTTGGTGGGTGGTTGTCTCCTGTGTCAGTGTTTGTCGCACAATACGGGACTGTTACGGTTTGTTCATTTCATGTAGGCTATTTTTCCCTGTTCGTGCGTTCTCGTGTTTATGTATGTTCGTCGTTCAGGTCTGTCTACTTTCGTTTTGTTATTTTGTATCATTATCAAGTATAGTTCGTTTTCGTCTTGTCTTTAATAAATATTATGTGTTCACAACCCGCTGCGCCTTGGTTCCCTCAATACTCCTCCTCTTCAGATGAAGAGGAGGAGGACTGCCGTTACAGAACCACCCACCAATCCAGAGCCAAGCAGCGGTGTAAACGGAGTAAGGGACAGCGAAAGAAGGAGGAATGGACTTGGGACGATGTATTGGACGGTAAAGGTTGCTACACATGGGAGGAGATCCTGGCTGGAAGGGATCGCCTCCCATGGGAACAGGTGGAGGCACTGAGGAGAACAGAGGCAACCGGAGAAGGGAACCGGCGTTATGAGGGGACGCGTCTTGCACGGAAGCCCGAAAAGCCCGTGAGTAACTCCCAAAAATTTCTTGGGGGGGGGCTAAGGGGTTGTGGGCCAAGGGCAGGTAGGAGACCTGCGCCCACTTCCCAGGCTAACCGTGGAGAGCGGGAGTACGGGCAGACACCGTGTTACGCAGTAGAGCGCACGGTGTCTCCTGTACGTGTGCATAGCCCGGTGCGGGTTATTCCACCTCCCCGCACTGGTAGGGCTAGATTGGGCATTGAGCCAGGTGTCATGAGGCCGGCTCAACGCGTCTGGTCTCCAGTGCGTCTCCTCGGGCCGGCATACATGGCACCTGCCTTACGCATGGTTTCCCCGGTTCGCCTACACAGCCCGGTGCGGGTTATTCCACCTCCCCGCACTGGGCGGGCGACCGGGAGCATTCAACCAGGTAAGGTTGGGCAGGCTCAATGCTCAAGAGAGCCAGTACGCCTGCACGGTCCGGTATTTCCGGCGCCACCTCCCCGCCCCAGCCTAGTACCTACAGTGCCTACACTACGCACTAGGCTACCAGTGCATTTCCAGAGCCCTGTTCCTCCTCCACGCACTCTCCCTATAGTGCGTGTATCCAGTTCGGTGCCTCCAGTTCCGGCCCCACGCACTAAGCCACCTGTGCGTCTCCTAAGTCCTGTACACACTGTCACTTCTCCCCGTACTAGTCCTGAGGTGCGTGCCCTCAGCCCGGTGCCACCAGTGCCGGTACCACGCACCAGGTATAGAGTACGCTTTGAGAGTTCAGTGTGCTCTGTCCCTGCTCCCCGCACTAGTATGAAGGTGCGTGTCCTTAGCCCCGTGCCTCCAGTTCCGGCACCACGCACCAGGTCTACAGTGCGCCTTATCCGGCCAGAGCCATCCGTCTCCCCAGCGCTATCTGAGCCATCCGTCTCCCCAGCGCCATCTGAGCCATCCGTCTCCCCAGCGCCATCTGAGCCATCCGTCTCCCCAGCGCCATCTGAGCCATCCGTCTCCCCAGCGCCGTCTGAGCCGCCCGTCTGCAATGAGCCTGCAAAGCCGCCCGTCTGCCATGAGCCTGCAAAGCCGCCCGTCTGCCATGAGCCTACAGAGCCGTCCGCCAGACAGGAGCCGCTAGAGCCGCCCGCCAGACAGGATCTGCCAGAGCCGCCAACCAGACAGGATCTGCCAGAGCCGCCAGCCAGACAGGATCTGCCAGAGCCGCCAGCCAGACAGGATCTGCCAGAGCCGTCAGCCAGACAGGATCTGCCAGAGCCGTCAGCGAGCCATGAGCAGCCAGAGCCGTCAGCGAGCCATGAGCAGCCAGAGCCGTCAGAGAGCCATGAGCAGCCAGAGCCGTCAGAGAGCCATGAGCAGCCAGAGCCATCAGAGAGCCATGAGCAGCCAGAGCCATCAGGGAGCCATGAGCGTCCAGAGCCGTCAGGTGACAAAACGGATGGCACTGTGATAGACTGCATCCAATTTATTGAGTAGGGTTTTGGAGGCTATTTTGTAAATGACATCACCGAAGTCGAGGATTGGTAGGATGGTCAGTTTTACAAGGGTATGTTTGGCAGCATGAGTAAAGGATGCTTTGTTGCGGAATAGGAAGCCAATTCTAGATTTGACTTTGGATTGGAGATGTTTGATGTGAGTCTGGAAGGAGAGTTTACAGTCTAACCAGACACCTAGGTATTTGTAGTTGTCCACATATTCTAAGTCAGAGCCGTCCAGAGTAGTGATGTTGGACAGGCGGGCAGGTGCAGGCAGCGATCGGTTGAAGAGCATGCATTTAGTTTTACTTGTATTTAAGAGCAATTGGAGGCCACGGAAGGAGAGTTGTATGGCATTGAAGCTCGCCTGGAGGGTTGTTAACACAGTGTCAAAAGAAGGGCCAGAAGTATACAGAATAGTGTCGTCTGCGTAGAGGTGGATCAGAGAATCACCAGCAGCAAGAGCGACATCATTGATGTATACAGAGAAGAGAGTCGGTCCAAGAATTGAACCCTGTGGCACCCCCATAGAGACTGCCAGAGGCCCGGACAACAGACCCTCCGATTTGACACACTGAACTCGATCAGAGAAGTAGTTGGTGAACCAGGCGAGGCAATCATTAGAGAAACCAAGGCTGTCGAGTCTGCCGATGAGGATGTGGTGATTGACAGAGTCAAAAGCCTTGGCCAGGTCAATGAATACGGCTGCACAGTATTGTTTCCTATCGATGGCGGTTAAGATATCGTTTATGACCTTGAGCGTGGCTGAGGTGCACCCATGACCAGCTCTGAAACCAGATTGCATAGCGGAGAAGGTATGGTGGGATTCGAAATGGTCGGTAATCTGTTTGTTGACTTGGCTTTCGAAGACCTTAGAAAGGCAGGGTAGGATAGATATAGGTCTGTAGCTGTTAGGGTCAAGAGTGTCCCCCCCTTTGAAGAGGGGGATAACCGCAGCTGCTTTCCAATCTTTGGGAATCTCAGACGACACGAAAGAGAGGTTGAAGAGGCTAGTAATAGGGGTGGCAACAATTTCAGCAGATAGTTTTAGAAAGAAAGGATCCAGATTATCTAGCCCAGCTGATTTGTAAGGGTCCAGATTTTGCAGCTCTTTTAGAACATCAGCTGACTGTATTTGGGAGAAAGAGAAATGGGGAAGGCTTGGGCGAGTAGCAGAGGGGAGGGCAGTGCTGTTGTCCGGGGTAGGGGCAGCCAGGTGGAAAGCATGGCCAGCCGTAGAAAAATGCTTATTGAAATTCTCAATTATAGTGGATTTGTCGGTGGTGACAGTGTTTCCTATCTTCAGAGCGGTTGGAAGCTGGGAGGAGGTGTTCTTATTCTCCATGGACTTTACAGTGTCCCAGAACTTTTTTGAATTTGTGTTGCAGGAAGCAAATTTCTGCTTGAAAAAGCTAGCCTTGGCTGTTCTAACTGCCTGTGTATATTGGTTTCTGGCTTCCCTGAAAAGTTGCATATCACGGGGGCTGTTCGATGCTAATGCAGAACGCCATAGGATGTTTTTCTGTTGGTTAAGGGCAGTCAGGTCAGGAGAGAACCAAGGGCTATATCTGTTCCTGGTTCTAAATTTATTGAATGGGGCATGCTTATTCAAGATGGTGAGGAAGGCATTTTAAAAAAATGTCCAGGCATCCTCTACTGACGGGATGAGATCAATATCCTTCCAGGACACCCCGGCCAGGTCGATTAGAAAGGCCTGCTCGCTGAAGTGTTTCAGGGAGCGTTTGACAGTGATGAGTGGAGGTCGTTTGACCGCTGACCCATTACGGATGCAGGCAATGAGGCAGTGATCGCTGAGATCTTGGTTGAAAACAGCAGAGGTGTATTTGGAGGGCAAGTTTGTTAGGATGATATCTATGAGGGTACCCTTGTTTACGGAATTGGGGTGGTACCTGGTAGGTTCATTGATAATTTGTGTGAGATTGAGGGCATCAAGCTTAGATTGTAGGGTGGCTGGGGTGTTGAGCATGTTCAAATTTAGGTCGCCTAGCAGCACGAGCTCTGAAGATAGATGGGGGGCAATCAGTTCACATATAGTGTCCAGAGCACAGCTGGGGGCAGAGGGTGGTCTATAGCAGGCGGCAACGGTGAGAGACTTGTTTTTAGAGAGGTGGATTTTTAAAAGTAGAAGTTCAAATTGTTTGGGAACAGACCTGGATAGTAAAACAGAACTCTGCAGGCAATCTTTGCAGTAGATTGCAACACCGCCCCCTTTGGCCGTTCTATCTTGTCTGAAAATCTTGTAATTGGGGATTAAAATGTCTGAATTTTTGGTGGTCTTTCTAAGCCAGGATTCAGACACGGCTAAAACATCCGGGTTGGCAGAGTGTGCTAAAGCAGTGAACAAAACAAACTTAGGGAGGAGGCTTCTAATGTTAACATGCATGAAGCCAAGGCTATTACGGTTACAGAAGTCATCAAAAGAGAGCGCCTGGGGAATAGAAGTGGAGCTAGGTACTGCAGGGCCTGGATTCACCTCTACATCACCAGAGGAACAGAGGAGGAGTAGGATAAGGGTACGGCTAAAAGCTATGAGAATTGGTCGTCTAGAACTTCTAGAGCAGAGAGTAAAAGGAAGTTTCTGGGGGCGATAAAATAGCTTAAAGGAATAATGTACAGACAAAGGTATGGTAGGATGTGAATACAGTGGAGGTAAACCTAGGTATTGAGTGATGATGAGAGAGATATTGTCTCTAGAAACATCATTGAAACCAGGTGATGTCATCGCATATGTGGGTGGTGGAACTGAGAGGTTGGATATGGTATAGTGAGCAGGGCTAGAGTCTCTACAGTGAAATAAGCCAATAAACACTAACCAGAACAACAATGGACAAGGCATATTTACATTAAGGAGAGGCATGCTTAATCGAGTGATCAATAAGGGTCCAGTGAGTAGAGGTTGGTTGGGGTCACGGCGATCCAGACAGCAGGCCGGGTAGATGGCTATTGGTAGCAAGATAGCATAGGATGGAGGTCTAATTGTAGATACCTCGTGCGTTTCCGTCGGTGGGTTAGTGGGGTTCCGTGTGGTAGAGGGGATCAATCCAAATTGGCAAAATAGATATAGTGGTCCAAGAAAAATAAATAAAAATAATAATAATAATAATAATAATAATAATTGTCCAATATACTTATTCAGGTAGCAGCCGATAAGACAGCTAACGATTAGCGGGCCCCAGATGAGCGTTCAGGTAACGTCGGGACGGGGGTGCCAGTTGGATAACTCCCTCGGGCAGATAACGTAGTCGTGAAGGCCCGGTGGGGCTCCGTATCTGCAGCAACAACAACAACAACAACAAAAAAAAAATATATATATATAACAATTGAATTATAAGGACATGTCAAGGGATAGCCTACATACGGTTAAAGATAAAAAGAGTTTGTGTGGAAAAAGTGGACGGTGGACTCACCTAGACACAGTTAATCCAACCCCTTCAAGTCCAACACAAACAAACCCTACAACCTTTCACAAACTACATGGAAAGAAGGTCAGATAAAATCCCTCCATTAGCAGACAGGCTTTATTACAGAGAGAAAATACATTGATTCAGCTCTACTACCTCTGAATTCAGGAGGCATAGATGATACTGATAGATACTGTATAATATTATAATAACAACATGGTTAAAGCTGAGGGCCGTGGTAGATACTGTATAATATTATAATAACAACATGGTTAAAGCTGAGGGCTGTGGTAGATACTGTATAATATTATAATAACAACATGGTAACAAGCTGAGGGCTGTGTTAGATACTGTATAACATTATAATAACAACATGGTTAAAGCTGAGGGCTATGGTAGATACTGTATAATATTATAATAACAACATGGTTAAAGCTGAGGTCTGTGGTAGATACTGTATAACATTATAATAACAACATGGTTAAAGCTGAGGGCTGTGGTAGATACTGTATAATATTATAATAACAACATGGTTAAAGCTGAGGGCTGTGGTAGATACTGTATAATATTATAATAACAACATAGTTCAGAGCTGAGCGCTGTGGTAGATACTGTATAATATTATAATAACAACATGGTTAAAGCTGAGGGCTGTGGTAGATACTGTATAATATTATAATAACAACATGGTTAAAGCTGAGGGCTGTGGTAGATACTGTATAATATTATAATAACAACATGGTTAAAAGCTGAGGGCTGTGGTAGATACTGTATAATATTATAATAACAACATGGTTAAAGCTGAGGGCTGTGTTAGATACTGTATAATATTATAATAACAACATGGTTAAAGCTGAGGGCTGTGGTAGATACTGTATAATATTATAATAACAACATGGTTAAAGCTGAGGGCTGTGGTAGATACTGTATAATATTATAATAACAACATGGTTAAAGCTGAGGGTTGTGATAGATACTGTATAATATTATAATAACAACATGGTTAAAAGCTGAGGGCTGTGGTAGATACTGTATAATATTATAATAACAACATGGTTAAAGCTGAGGGCTGTGGTAGATACTGTATAATATTATAATAACAACATGGTTAAAGCTGAGGGCTGTGGTAGATACTGTATAATATTATAATAACAACATGGTTAAAGCTGAGGGCTGTGGTAGATACTGTATAATATTATAATAACAACATGGTTAAAGCTGAGGGCTGTGGTAGATACTGTATAATATTATAATAACAACATGGTTAAAAGCTGAGGGCTGTGTTAGATACTGTATAATATTATAATAACAACATGGTTAAAGCTGAGGGCTGTGGTAGATACTGTATAATATTATAATAACAACATGGTTAAAGCTGAGGGCTGTGGTAGATACTGTATAATATTATAATAACAACATGGTTAAAGCTGAGGGCTGTGGTAGATACTGTATAATATTATAATAACAACATGGTTAAAGCTGAGGGCTGTGGTAGATACTGTATAATATTATAATAACAACATGGTTAAAAGCTGAGGGCTGTGTTAGATACTGTATAATATTATAATAACAACATGGTTAAAAGCTGAGGGCTGTGGTAGATACTGTATAATATTATAATAACAACATGGTTAAAAGTTGAGGGCTGTGTTAGATACTGTATAATATTATAATAACAACATGGTAACAAGCTGAGGGCTGTGGTAGATACTGTATAATATTATAATAACAACATGGTTAAAGCTGAGGGCTGTGGTAGATACTGTATAATATTATAATAACAACATGGTTAAAAGCTGAGGGCTGTGTTAGATACTGTATAATATTATAATAACAACATGGTTAAAGCTGAGGGCTGTGGTAGATACTGTATAATATTATAATAACAACATGGTTAATGCTGAGGGCTGTGGTAGATACTGTATAATATTATAATAACAACATGGTTAAAGCTGAGGGCTGTGGTAGATACTGTATAATATTATAATAACAACATGGTTAAAAGCTGAGGGCTGTGTTAGATACTGTATAATATTATAATAACAACATGGTTAAAGCTGAGGGCTGTGGTAGATACTGTATAATATTATAATAACAACATGGTTAAAAGCTGAGGGCTGTGGTAGATACTGTATAATATTATAATAACAACATGGTTAAAAGCTGAGGGCTGTGTTAGATACTGTATAATATTATAATAACAACATGGTTAAAAGCTGAGGGCTGTGTTAGATACTGTATAATATTATAATAACAACATGGTTAAAGCTGAGGGCTGTGGTAGATACTGTATAATATTATAATAACAACATGGTTAATGCTGAGGGCTGTGGTAGATACTGTATAATATTATAATAACAACATGGTTAAAGCTGAGGGCTGTGGTAGATACTGTATAATATTATAATAACAATATGGTTAAAGCTGAGCGCTGTGGTAGATACTGTATAATATTATAATAACAACATGGTTAAAGCTGAGGGCTGTGGTAGATACTGTATAATATTATAATAACAACATGGTTAATGCTGAGGGCTGTGGTAGATACTGTATAATATTATAATAACAACATGGTAACAAGATGAGGGCTGTGGTAGATACTGTATAACATTATAATAACAACATGGTTAAAGCTGAGGGCTATGGTAGATACTGTATAATATTATAATAACAACATGGTTAAAGCTGAGGTCTGTGGTAGATACTGTATAACATTATAATAACAACATGGTTAAAGCTGAGGGCTGTGGTAGATACTGTATAATATTATAATAACAACATGGTTAAAGCTGAGGGCTGTGGTAGATACTGTATAATATTATAATAACAACATGGTTAAAAGCTGAGGGCTGTGGTAGATACTGTATAATATTATAATAACAACATGGTTAAAAGCTGAGGGCTGTGGTAGATACTGTATAATATTATAATAACAACATGGTTAAAGCTGAGGGCTGTGGTAGATACTGTATAATATTATAATAACAACATGGTTAAAGCTGAGGGCTGTGGTAGATACTGTATAATATTATAATAACAACATGGTTAAAGCTGAGGGCTGTGGTAGATACTGTATAATATTATAATAACAACATGGTTAAAGCTGAGGGTTGTGATAGATACTGTATAATATTATAATAACAACATGGTTAAAAGCTGAGGGCTGTGGTAGATACTGTATAATATTATAATAACAACATGGTTAAAGCTGAGGGCTGTGGTAGATACTGTATAATATTATAATAACAACATGGTTAAAGCTGAGGGCTGTGGTAGATACTGTATAATATTATAATAACAACATGGTTAAAGCTGAGGGCTGTGGTAGATACTGTATAATATTATAATAACAACATGGTTAAAGCTGAGGGCTGTGGTAGATACTGTATAATATTATAATAACAACATGGTTAAAAGCTGAGGGCTGTGGTAGATACTGTATAATATTATAATAACAACATGGTTAAAGCTGAGGGCTGTGGTAGATACTGTATAATATTATAATAACAACATGGTTAAAGCTGAGGGCTGTGGTAGATACTGTATAATATTATAATAACAACATGGTTAAAGCTGAGGGCTGTGGTAGATACTGTATAATATTATAATAACAACATGGTTAAAGCTGAGGGCTGTGGTAGATACTGTATAATATTATAATAACAACATGGTTAAAAGCTGAGGGCTGTGTTAGATACTGTATAATATTATAATAACAACATGGTTAAAAGCTGAGGGCTGTGGTAGATACTGTATAATATTATAATAACAACATGGTTAAAGCTGAGGGCTGTGGTAGATACTGTATAATATTATAATAACAACATGGTTAAAGCTGAGGGCTGTGGTAGATACTGTATAATATTATAATAACAACATGGTTAAAAGCTGAGGGCTGTGTTAGATACTGTATAATATTATAATAACAACATGGTTAAAAGCTGAGGGCTGTGGTAGATACTGTATAATATTATAATAACAACATGGTTAAAAGCTGAGGGCTGTGTTAGATACTGTATAATATTATAATAACAACATGGTTAAAGCTGAGGGCTGTGGTAGATACTGTATAATATTATAATAACAACATGGTTAATGCTGAGGGCTGTGGTAGATACTGTATAATATTATAATAACAACATGGTTAAAGCTGAGGGCTGTGGTAGATACTGTATAATATTATAATAACAACATGGTTAAAAGCTGAGGGCTGTGTTAGATACTGTATAATATTATAATAACAACATGGTTAAAGCTGAGGGCTGTGGTAGATACTGTATAATATTATAATAACAACATGGTTAAAAGCTGAGGGCTGTGGTAGATACTGTATAATATTATAATAACAACATGGTTAAAAGCTGAGGGCTGTGTTAGATACTGTATAATATTATAATAACAACATGGTTAAAAGCTGAGGGCTGTGTTAGATACTGTATAATATTATAATAACAACATGGTTAAAGCTGAGGGCTGTGGTAGATACTGTATAATATTATAATAACAACATGGTTAATGCTGAGGGCTGTGGTAGATACTGTATAATATTATAATAACAACATGGTTAAAGCTGAGGGCTGTGGTAGATACTGTATAATATTATAATAACAATATGGTTAAAGCTGAGCGCTGTGGTAGATACTGTATAATATTATAATAACAACATGGTTAAAGCTGAGGGCTGTGGTAGATACTGTATAATATTATAATAACAACATGGTTAATGCTGAGGGCTGTGGTAGATACTGTATAACATTATAATAACAACATGGTTAAAAGCTGAGGGCTGTGGTAGATACTGTATAATATTATAATAACAACATGGTTAAAGCTGAGGGCTGTGGTAGATACTGTATAATATTATAATAACAACATGGTTAAAGCTGAGGGCTGTGGTAGATACTGTATAATATTATAATAACAACATGGTTAAAGCTGAGGGCTGTGGTAGATACTGTATAATATTATAATAACAACATGGTTAAAAGCTGAGGGCTGTGGTAGATACTGTATAATATTATAATAACAACATGGTTAAAAGCTGAGGGCTGTGGTAGATACTGTATAATATTATAATAACAACATGGTTAAAGCTGAGGGCTGTGGTAGATACTGTATAATATTATAATAACAACATGGTTAAAGCTGAGGGCTGTGGTAGATACTGTATAATATTATAATAACAACATGGTTAAAGCTGAGGGCTGTGGTAGATACTGTATAATATTATAATAACAACATGGTTAAAGCTGAGGGCTGTGGTAGATACTGTATAATATTATAATAACAACATGGTTAAAAGCTGAGGGCTGTGTTAGATACTGTATAATATTATAATAACAACATGGTTAAAGCTGAGGGCTGTGGTAGATACTGTATAATATTATAATAACAACATGGTTAAAGCTGAGGGCTGTGGTAGATACTGTATAATATTATAATAACAACATGGTTAAAGCTGAGGGCTGTGGTAGATACTGTATAATATTATAATAACAACATGGTTAAAGCTGAGGGCTGTGGTAGATACTGTATAATATTATAATAACAACATGGTTAAAAGCTGAGGGCTGTGTTAGATACTGTATAATATTATAATAACAACATGGTTAAAAGCTGAGGGCTGTGGTAGATACTGTATAATATTATAATAACAACATGGTTAAAAGCTGAGGGCTGTGTTAGATACTGTATAATATTATAATAACAACATGGTTAAAGCTGAGGGCTGTGGTAGATACTGTATAATATTATAATAACAACATGGTTAATGCTGAGGGCTGTGGTAGATACTGTATAATATTATAATAACAACATGGTTAAAGCTGAGGGCTGTGGTAGATACTGTATAATATTATAATAACAACATGGTTAAAAGCTGAGGGCTGTGTTAGATACTGTATAATATTATAATAACAACATGGTTAAAGCTGAGGGCTGTGGTAGATACTGTATAATATTATAATAACAACATGGTTAAAAGCTGAGGGCTGTGGTAGATACTGTATAATATTATAATAACAACATGGTTAAAAGCTGAGGGCTGTGGTAGATACTGTATAATATTATAATAACAACATGGTTAAAAGCTGAGGGCTGTGGTAGATACTGTATAATATTATAATAACAACATGGTTAAAGCTGAGGGCTGTGGTAGATACTGTATAATATTATAATAACAACATGGTTAAAGCTGAGGGCTGTGGTAGATACTGTATAATATTATAATAACAACATGGTTAAAGCTGAGGGCTGTGGTAGATACTGTATAATATTATAATAACAATATGGTTAAAGCTGAGCGCTGTGGTAGATACTGTATAATATTATAATAACAACATGGTTAAAGCTGAGGGCTGTGGTAGATACTGTATAATATTATAATAACAACATGGTTAATGCTGAGGGCTGTGGTAGATACTGTATAACATTATAATAACAACATGGTTAAAGCTGAGGGCTGTGGTAGATACTGTATAATATTATAATAACAACATGGTAACAAGCTGAGGGCTGTGGTAGATACTGTATAATATTATAATAACAACATGGTTAAAAGCTGAGGGCTGTGGTAGATACTGTATAATATTATAATAACAACATGGTTAAAGCTGAGGGCTGTGGTAGATACTGTATAATATTATAATAACAATGCTGAGTGCTTCGGTAGTTGTAATATTCTAGTATCAGCTTAGATAAAGCCTGAGGGCTGTACATTAATGGATCTTTACAGCAATGAACACATGCCTACAGTAGCACTATGAGCAGTGTGGAGGATAGGGGGAGAAACGGTGGGGGAAGGGCTCTCGCACACACACACACACACACACACACACACACACACACACACACACACACACACACACACACACACACACACACACACACACACACACACACACACACACACACACACACACACACACACACACACACACACACACACACACACACACACACACACACACAGAGTGGCGTAGTTGTCTATTAAAAGTGTATCATGTTCTGGCCTCTCACTGTTCATACCAATTAGGACATAGATAGATGAGATGTGTGTGGCTGAATGGGGGCAGACACACACAGACAGTACGGCTGTTCTACAGACAAGAGGGGTGGGGGGGGGGATGTGACGGACCTGTTGATGGACCTGTTGATTAGCTGCCATCTGATGTCACACTAGGATTCTATGGTTCTTCATAGAATATCCGGCACATTCTACTATGTAAAGATGCCAGTTAGCAAACACCTTCACCTAAAACCACTTAAAGTGCAGGCAGTGCATCCATTTTTTATAAGCACATGATCACTTAGGGAAGTGAACCCCCAAGCATGGTGTGGCTAGTGTCCCACTCTTACTAACTGGCCCACACAGGACCACAGGATTAGCTTAGGAATGGTGTCATAGAGTGGGGTCTTTGTGATTGGGGAATTAACAATCTTCATGATGGGTTCCTGATTGGTTTCATTGTATTAAAAGTGGAGGGTAATTTGTACTGATAAAAGCCTGTAGTCTGAACAGTCTTAAATGTAATCACTATCTGCCGTGCTGTAATGTTCTTACATTACTGAATGTAAGGGTTTGTTGTTCAGCTTTTTCCCTGCTGAATTAATGTAGGATCTCTCAAACGAACGTATCAAAGACGTGGAACGACTAATTAAAATGTCTTTTTTTGTCTAACTTGAATTACTTGAGTGTTTTTTTTCCTCAGGTGAAAATAGCGGTGATTATGATGCTTATTACTATTCTGTTCAGGGTCTGAAAAGACGAACATTTATGTTCTGGAGAAAGAAAAGGAAGTCTTACACCTGATTCATGTAATCAGAGTGGCTGTTAGCACAGTGGGAAATACACTGTGAACAGGGATTCACCACTTCAGCACTGTGTGTGTGTGTGTGTGTGTGTGTGTGTGTGTGTGTGTGTGTGTGTGTGTGTGTGTGTGTGTGTGTGTGTGTGTGTGTGTGTGTGTGTGTGTGTGTGTGTGTGTGTGTACAAAGTGGACTGCGGTGACACTTAGTGTGATCTCTACTCAGACACATCCTTATCAGACAGGTTCTCTAGTCAGACACATCCTTATCAGACAGGATCTCTACTCAGACACATCCTTATCAGACAGGATCTCTACTCAGACACATCCTTATCAGACAGGATCTCTACTCAGACACATCCTTATCAGACAGGATCTCTACTCAGACACATCCTTATCAGACAGGATCTCTACTCAGACACATCCTTATCAGACAGGTTCTCTACTCAGACACATCCTTATCAGACAGGATCTCTACTCAGACACATCCTTATCAGACAGGTTCTCTAGTCAGACACATCCTTATCAGACAGGATCTCTACTCAGACACATCCTTATCAGACAGGATCTCTACTCAGACACATCCTTATCAGACAGGATCTCTACTCAGACACATCCTTATCAGACAGGTTCTCTACTCAGACACATCCTTATCAGACAGGTTCTCTACTCAGACACATCCTTAGCAGACAGGATCTCTACTCAGACACATCCTTAGCAGACAGGATCTCTACTCAGACACATCCTTAGCAGACAGGTTCTCTACTCAGACACATACTTATCAGACAGGATCTCTACTCAGACACATACTTATCAGACAGGATCTCTACTCAGACACATCCTTAGCAGACAGGTTCTCTACTCAGACACATCCTTATCAGACAGGTTCTCTACTCAGACACATCCTTATCAGACAGGTTCTCTACTCAGACACATCCTTATCAGACAGGTTCTCTACTCAGACACATCCTTAGCAGACAGGTTCTCTACTCAGACACATACTTATCAGACAGGATCTCTACTCAGACACATACTTATCAGACAGGTTCTCTACTCAGACACATCCTTATCAGACAGGTTCTCTACTCAGACACATCCTTATCAGACAGGATCTTTACTCAGACACATCCTTATCAGACAGGATCTTTACTCAGACACATCCTTATCAGACAGGTTCTCTACTCAGACACATCCTTAGCAGACAGGTTCTCTACTCAGACACATCCTTAGCAGACAGGATCTCTACTCAGACACATCCTTATCAGACAGGTTCTCTCCTCAGACACATCCTTATTAGACAGGTTCTCTACTCAGACACATCCTTAGCAGACAGGTTCTCTACTCAGACACATCCTTAGCAGACAGGATCTCTACTCAGACACATACTTATCAGACAGGATCTCTACTCAGACACATACTTATCAGACAGGATCTCTACTCGGACACATCCTTATCAGACAGGTTCTCTACTCGGACACATCCTTATCAGACAGGTTCTCTACTCAGACACATCCTTAGCAGACATGATCTCTACTCAGACACATCCTTAGCAGACAGGTTCTCTACTCAGACACATACTTATCAGACAGGATCTCTACTCAGACACATACTTATCAGACAGGATCTCTACTCAGACACAACCTTATCAGACAGGTTCTCTACTCAGACACATCCTTAGCAGACAGGTTCTCTACTCAGACACATCCTTATCAGACAGGTTCTCTACTCAGACACATCCTTAGCAGACAGGTTCTCTACTCAGACACATCCTTATCAGACAGGTTCTCTACTCAGACACATCCTTATCAGACAGGATCTCTACTCAGACACATCCTTATCAGACAGGTTCTCTACTCAGACACATCCTTATCAGACAGGTTCTCTACTCAGACACATCCTTAGCAGACAGGTTCTCTACTCAGACACATAATTATCAGACAGTATCTCTACTCTACTCAGACACATCCTTATCAGACAGGATCTCTACTCAGACACATCCTTATCAGACAGGTTCTCTACTCAGACACATCCTTATCAGACAGATTCTCTACTCAGACACATCCTTATCAGACAGACAGCTTCTCTACTCAGACACATCCTTATCAGACAGGTTCTCTAGTCAGACACATCCTTAGCAGACATGTTCTCTAGTCAGATACATTCTTAGCAGACAGGATCTCTTCTCACACACATCCTTATCAGACAGGTTCTCTACCCAGACACATCCTTAGCAGACAGGTTCTCTACTCAGACACATCCTTATCAGACAGGTTCTCTACTCAGACACATCCTTAGCAGACAGGTTCTCTACTCAGACACATCCTTATCAGACAGGATCTCTACTCAAACACATCCTTATCAGACAGGTTCTCTACTCAGACACATCCTTATCAGACAGGTTCTCTACTCATACACATCCTTAGCAGACATGATCTCTACTCAGACACATCCTTAGCAGACAGGTTCTCTACTCAGACACATACTTATCAGACAGGATCTCTACTCAGACACATACTTATCAGACAGGATCTCTACTCAGACACATCCTTATCAGACAGGTTCTCTACTCAGACACATCCTTATCAGACAGGTTCTCTACTCAGACACATCCTTAGCAGACAGGATCTCTACTCAGACACATCCTTATCAGACAGGTTCTCTACTCAGACACATCCTTATCAGACAGGTTCTCTACTCAGACACATCCTTATCAGACAGGTTCTCTACTCAGACACATCCTTATCAGACAGGTTCTCTACTCAGACACATCCTTATCAGACAGGTTCTCTAGTCAGACACATCCTTATCAGACATGATCTCTACTCAGACACATCCTTATCAGACAGGTTCTCTACTCAGACACATCCTTATCAGACAGGTTCTCTACTCAGACACATCCTTAGCAGACAGGTTCTCTACTCAGACACATCCTTATCAGACAGGATCTCTACTCAGACACATCCTTATCAGACAGGTTCTCTACTCAGACACATCCTTATCAGACAGGTTCTCTACTCAGACACATCCTTAGCAGACAGGATCTCTACTCAGACACATCCTTAGCAGACAGGTTCTCTACTCAGACACATACTTATCAGACAGGATCTCTACTCAGACACATACTTATCAGACAGAATCTCTACTCAGACACATCCGTATCAGACAGGTTCTCTACTCAGACACATCCTTATCAGACAGGTTCTCTACTCAGACACATCCTTAGCAGACGGGATCTCTACTCAGACACATCCTTATCAGACAGGTTCTCTACTCAGACACATCCTTATCAGACAGGTTCTCTACTCAGACACATCCTTATCAGACAGGATCTCTACTCAGACACATCCTTATCAGACAGGTTCTCTACTCAGACACATAATTATCAGACAGGTTCTCTACTCAGACACATCCTTAGCAGACAGGTTCTCTACTCAGACACATCCTTAGCAGACATGTTCTTTAGTCAGACACATCCTTATTCGACAGACAGGATCTCTACTCAGACACATCCTTAGCAGACAGACAGGTTCTCTAGTCAGACATATCCTTAGCAGACAGACATGTTCTCTACTCAGACACATCCTTATCAGACAGGTTCTCTACTCAAACACATCCTTATCAGACAGGTTCTCTACTCAGACACATCCTTATCAGACAGGTTCTCTACTCAGACACATCCTTAGCAGACAGACAGGTTCTCTGCTCAGACACATCCTTCTCAGACAGACAGGTTCTCTACTCAGACACATCCTTATCAGACAGACAGCTTCTCTACTCAGACACATCCTTATCAGACAGGTTCTCTAGTCAGACACATCCTTAGCAGACATGTTCTCTAGTCAGATACATTCTTAGCAGACAGGATCTCTTCTCACACACATCCTTATCAGACAGGTTCTCTACCCAGACACATCCTTAGCAGACAGGTTCTCTACTCAGACACATCCTTATCAGACAGGTTCTCTACTCAGACACATCCTTAGCAGACAGGTTCTCTACTCAGACACATCCTTATCAGACAGGATCTCTACTCAAACACATCCTTATCAGACAGGTTCTCTACTCAGACACATCCTTATCAGACAGGTTCTCTACTCATACACATCCTTAGCAGACATGATCTCTACTCAGACACATCCTTAGCAGACAGGTTCTCTACTCAGACACATACTTATCAGACAGGATCTCTACTCAGACACATACTTATCAGACAGGATCTCTACTCAGACACATCCTTATCAGACAGGTTCTCTACTCAGACACATCCTTATCAGACAGGTTCTCTACTCAGACACATCCTTAGCAGACAGGATCTCTACTCAGACACATCCTTAGCAGACAGGTTCTCTACTCAGACACATCATTATCAGACCGGTTCTCTACTCAGACACATCCTTATCAGACAGGTTCTCTACTCAGACACATCCTTATCAGACAGGTTCTCTACTCAGACACATCCTTATCAGACAGGTTCTCTAGTCAGACACATCCTTATCAGACAGGATCTCTACTCAGACACATCCTTATCAGACAGGTTCTCTACTCAGACACATCCTTATCAGACAGGTTCTCTACTCAGACACATCCTTATCAGACAGGTTCTCTACTCAGACACATCCTTAGCAGACAGACAGGTTCTCTGCTCAGACACATCCTTATCAGACAGACAGGTTCTCTGCTCAGACACATCCTTATCAGACAGACAGGTTCTCTAGTCAGACACATCCTTAGCAGACATGTTCTCTAGTCAGATACATTCTTAGCAGACAGGTTCTCTAGTCAGACACATCCTTAGCAGACAGGTTCTCTACTCAGACACATCCTTATCACACAGGTTCTCTACTCAGACACATCCTTAGCAGACAGGTTCCCTACTCAGACACATCCTTATCAGACAGGTTCTCTAGTCAGACACATCCTTAGCAGACAGGTTCTCTACTCAGACACATCCTTAACAGACATGTTCTCTAGTCAGACGCATCCTTAGCAGACAGGTTCTCTAGTCCGACACATTCTTATCAGACAGCATCTCTACTCATAGTAAAGACATCAGAACTATGAAATAACACACATGGAATCATGTGGTAAACTAAAAAGTATTAAACAAATCTAAATATATAACAAATTTGAGATTCTTCAAAGTAGCCACCCTTTGCTTTGATGACAGCTTTGCACACTCTTGGCATTCTCTCAACCAGCTTCATGAGGTAGTCACCTGGAATGCGTTTTCATTACCAGGTGTGCCTTGTTAAAAGTTAATTTGTGGAATGTATTTCCTTCTTAATGCGATTGAGCCAATCAGTTGTGTTGTGACAAGGTAGGGGTGGTATACAGAAGATAGCCCTATTTGGTAAAATACCAAGTCCATATAACGGCAAGAACAACTCAAATAAGCAAAGAGAAACAACACTCCATCATTACTTTAAGACATCAAGGTCAGTCAGAAACTTTCAAGAACTTTTAAAGTTTTGTTAAGTGCAGTCGAAAAACCATCAAGCGCTATGATGAAACTGTCTCTCATGAGGACCGCCACAGGGAAGGAAGACCCAGAGTTACCTCTGCTACAGAGGATAAGTTCATTACAGTTACCTGCACCTCGGATTGCAGCACAAATAAATGCTTCACAGAGTTCAAGTAACAGACAAATCTCAACATCCACGGTTCAGAGGAGACTGTGTGAATCAGGACTTCATGGTTGAATTGCTGCAAAGAAACCACTACTAAAGAACACAAATAATAAGAAGAGACTTGCTTGGGCCAAAACACACGAGCAATGGACATTAGACAGCTTGATATCTGTCCTTTGGTCTGATGAGTCCAAATTTGAGATTTATGGTGAGATGCAGTAGGTGAACGGATGATCTCTGCATGTGTGGTTCCCACCGTGAAGCATGGAGGAGGAGGTGTAATGGTGCTTTACTGTTGACAATGTCAGTGATTTACTTAGAAATCAAGGCACACTTAACCAGCATGGCTACCACAGCATTCTGCAGCGATACGCCTTCCCATCTGGATTGTGCTTAGTGGGACTATCATCATCAGGACAATGACCCAACACACCTCCAGGCTGTGTAAGCGCTGTTTGACCAAGAAGGAGAGTGATGGAGTGCTGCATCAGATGACCTGGCCTCCACAACCACCCAAGTTTAACCAAATTGAGATGGTTTGGGATGAGTTTGGACCGCAGAGTGAAAGAATAGCAGCCAACAAGTGCTCAGCATATGTGGGAACTCCTTCAAGACTGTTGGTAAATCATTCCTCGTGAAGCTGGTTGAGAGAATGCCAGAGTGTGCAAAGCTGTCATCAAGGCAAAGGGTGGCTACTTTGAAGATTCTCTAACATTTAAATATATTTAGATTTGTTTAATACTTGTTTGGTCACTACATGATTCCATATGTGTTATTTCATAGATTTGATGTCTTCACTACTATTCTAGAATGTAGAAAAAAGTTAAAATAAAGAAAAACCCTTGAATGAGTAGGTGAGTCCAAACTTTTGACTGGTACTGTAAATTTCCTGTGTTTTTTAAATATCCTAGATTGAGGATAGACAATAGAAAACCTTATTCCTTCTAATGTATTTGTTGACTGTCCTCCCCCATCTCTTTCCCTCCCTGTCTCGGTGTTAACTGTCCTCCCCCATCTCTTTCCCTCCCTGTCTATGTGTTGGGCTGTCCTCTCTCCCCTCCCCCATCTCTTTCCCTCCCTGTCTCGGTGTTGGGCTGTCCTCTCTCCCCATCTCTTTCCCTCCCTGTCTCGGTGTTGGGCTGTCCTCTCTCCCCTCCCCCATCTCTTTCCCTCCCTGTCTCGGTGTTGGGCTGTCCTCTCTCCCCTCCCCCATCTCTTTCCCTCCCTGTCTCGGTGTTGGGCTGTCCTCTCTCCCCTCCCCCATCTCTTTCCCTCCCTGTCTCGGTGTTGGGCTGTCCTCTCTCCCCTCCCCCATCTCTTTCCCTCCCTGTCTCGGTGTTGGGCTGTCCTCTCTCCCCTCCCCCATCTCTTTCCCTCCCTGTCTCGGTGTTGGGCTGTCCTCTCTCCCCTCCCCCATCGCTTTCCCTCCCTGTCTCGGTGTTGGGCTGTCCACTCTCCCCATTTCTTTCCCTCCCTGTCTCGGTGTTGGGCTGGTCTTTTCATGATGTCAGTGTTGGAGCGTGTGAAAGACCTTTATTATCTGTTATTATTCAACAGTCTGGCTGGGTCACCAGGGCCACCATGCAGTGACAACTTTAACACACACACACACACACACTGACTCACACTGACAGAGAGAGAGAGAGAGACAGACATTCAGCGCACACACACTCATACTGTACAAACACACATACGCACACACACACACACACACACACTGACAAACGTTTGCACACATATGAACACACACACACACACTGAGGAATGTTAGCTCACACACACACACACACACACACACACACACACACACACACACACACACACACACACACACACACACACACACACACACACACACACACACACACACACACACACACACACACACACACACACACACACACACACACACACACACACACACACACAAACAAACACACACACACACAACCGCCAGTCTCACACAAAGTGTATCAGCCCTGGATGTTTTGATTACCATACATGTCCAGCACTTGTTATCCTGCTGTAGCTATCAGCCTGCTGCATCTGGAGAGAGAGGCAGTCACTCTGGCTAGCTGTGTGTGTGTGTGTGTGTGTGTGTGGGTGTGTGACAGGTGTAGGATAGAGATAACAGTAACCGGGCCCTGTATCAGCTCCATCTTATCTGCTAAACTAGTTTCTAATAGCTAGAAACTAACTGGAATCTGACAGACACACAGCTGAGTGGTGGTAGACAACTTCCATTCCACTGGATAGAGAGAGAGAGAGAGAGAGAGAGAGAGAGAGAGAGAGAGAGAGAGAGAGAGAGAGAGAGAGAGAGAGAGAGAGAGAGAGAGAGAGAGAGAGAGAGAGAGAGAGAGAGAGATGTATAGAGAGAGAGATGTATAGAGAGAGAGATATAGAGAGAGAGATATAGAGAGAGAGAGACGAGGCAGAGGGAAGACAGATGGTAAGAGTAGAAAAACAAGATCCATTGTATCAGATACTGTACCTAATACCAACCACATAATACCATTAGAAGAACAGTCTGGATACCAACCACATAATACCATTAGAGGAACAGTCTGGATACCAACCACATAATACCATTAGAGGAACAGTCTGGACACCAACCACATAATACCATTAGAGGAACAGTCTGGATACCAACCACATAATACCATTAGAGGAACAGTCTGGACACCAACCACATAATACCATTAGAGGAACAGTCTGGACACCAACCACATAATACCATTAGAGGAACAGTCTGGATACCAACCACATAATACCATTAGAGGAACAGTCTGGATACCAACCACATAATACCATTAGAGGAACAGTCTGGATACCAACCACATAATACCATTAGAGGAACAGTCTGGATACCAACCACATAATACCATTAGAGGAACAGTCTGGATACCAACCACATAATACCATTAGAGGAACAGTCTGGATACCAACCACATAATACCATTAGAGGAACAGTCTGGATACCAACCAGATAAAACCATTAGAGGAACAGTCTGGATACCAACCACATAATACCATTAGAGGAACAGTCTGGACACCAACCACATAATACCATTAGAGGAACAGTCTGGATGCCAACCACATAATACCATTAGAGGAACAGTCTGGATACCAACCACATAATACCATTAGAGGAACAGTCTGGATACCAACCATATAATACCATTAGAGGAACAGTCTGGATACCAACCACATAATACCATTAGAGGAACAGTCTGGATACCAACCACATAATACCATTAGAGGAACAGTCTGGATACCAACCATATAATACCATTAGAGGAACAGTCTGGATACCAACCACATAATACCATTAGAGGAACAGTCTGGATACCAACCAGATAATACCATTAGAGGAACAGTCTGGATACCAACCACATAATACCATTAGAGGAACAGTCTGGATACCAACCACATAATACCATTAGAGGAACAGTCTGGATACCAACCACATAATACCATTAGAGGAACAGTCTGGACACCAACCACATAATACCATTAGAGGAACAGTCTGGATACCAACCACATAATACCATTAGAGGAACAGTCTGGATACCAACCACATAATACCATTAGAGGAACAGTCTGGATACCAACCACATAATACCATTAGAGGAACAGTCTGGATACCAACCACATAATACCATTAGAGGAACAGTCTGGACACCAACCACATAATACCATTAGAGGAACAGTCTGGATACCAACCACATAATACCATTAGAGGAACAGTCTGGATACCAACCACATAATACCATTAGAGGAACAGTCTGGATACCAACCACATAATACCATTAGAGGAACAGTCTGGACACCAACCACATAATACCATTAGAGGAACAGTCTGGATACCAACCACATAATACCATTAGAGGAACAGTCTGGACACCAACCACATAATACCATTAGAGGAACAGTCTGGACACCAACCACATAATACCATTAGAGGAACAGTCTGGACACCAACCACATAATACCATTAGAGGAACAGTCTGGATACCAACCACATAATACCATTAGAGGAACAGTCTGGACACCAACCACATAATACCATTAGAGGAACATTCTGGACACCAACCACATAATACCATTAGAGGAACAGTCTGGATACCAACCACATAATACCATTAGAGGAACAGTCTGGACACCAACCACATAATACCATTAGAGGAACAGTCTGGATACCAACCACATAATACCATTAGAGGAACAGTCTGGACACCAACCACATAATACCATTAGAGGAACAGTCTGGACACCAACCAGATAATACCATTAGAGGAACATTCTGGACACCAACCACATAATACCATTAGAGGAACAGTCTGGATACCAACCACATAATACCATTAGAGGAACAGTCTGGACACCAACCACATAATACCATTAGAGGAACAGTCTGGACACCAACCACATAATACCATTAGAGGAACAGTCTGGATACCAACCACATAATACCATTAGAGGAACAGTCTGGATACCAACCACATAATACCATTAGAGGAACAGTCTGGACACCAACCACATAATACCATTAGAGGAACAGTCTGGATACCAACCACATAATACCATTAGAGGAACAGTCTGGATACCAACCACATAATACCATTAGAGGAACAGTCTGGATACCAACCACATAATACCATTAGAGGAACAGTCTGGACACCAACCACATAATACCATTAGAGGAACAGTCTGGATACCAACCACATAATACCATTAGAGGAACAGTCTGGATACCAACCACATAATACCATTAGAGGAACAGTCTGGATACCAACCACATAATACCATTAGAGGAACAGTCTGGACACCAACCACATAATACCATTAGAGGAACAGTCTGGATACCAACCACATAATACCATTAGAGGAACAGTCTGGATACCAACCACATAATACCATTAGAGGAACAGTCTGGACACCAACCACATAATACCATTAGAGGAACAGTCTGGATACCAACCACATAATACCATTAGAGGAACAGTCTGGATACCAACCACATAATACCATTAGAGGAACAGTCTGGATACCAACCACATAATACCATTAGAGGAACAGTCTGGATACCAACCACATAATACCATTAGAGGAACAGTCTGGATACCAACCACATAATACCATTAGAGGAACAGTCTGGACACCAACCACATAATACCATTGGAGGAACATTCTGCCCAGTGATTTAGACTTGAGTTGAATCTGTTATAAAACACATTCATTGGAGACTATTATTTCCACTCTACTTCCTGTTTCCCTCTAGTCAGTAATGAGTCACTCTAAGACATCACTGTCTTCTGTCAGAGGTCACGAGGGTCATTGGAAGCTTCACAAATGGAACCCTCTTCCATATGGGCCATCTTAAAAAGTATTTCACTATAAAGGGAATGGGATGCAGACAATGTTTCTAGAATGAACGTTGCCATCATTTAACAAAACAGGAAATAGATTTTTGCTTCATTAATACTGTAGAACTTTCTCTCCTAATGCCAGTTGTAGCAAACGTCCATAAACCACCAGCTTGCTAGTAATAAGAGTTGGGGAACTTGGTCGCTGCAATAATGGTGTATGGATATAGCTGCATAAGCAACCACATAACGACTCCATAATCAACAAGGACTCGACCTGTCAGAACCAAATGAAAACCTGAACCTTGTCCGAGTATTTATTATAACAATAATAACATACTTGTCCTGTTACACACACGAGTGTCAAGCAATGTCTACACCCATACCTGCAGCCTAACAGGACTTCTTTGGTTTGAACTACATGCTGTCATGGTAACACACACACACACACACACACACACACACACACACACACACACACACACACACACACACACACACACACACACACACACACACACACACACACACACACACACACACACACACACACACACACACACACTAAGCATAGTTTTATAGCTGGTAGTAGTTGTTGTTTATGAGTGTGTGTGTGTGTTTGGTGTGTATTTTCGTGTGTGTGTGTGCATCACTCTGTGTCCATGTGCTTCTTCCCCAGGGGGAACAGTGTGCTCCAACCCTTTGAAGCCTGTAGTTTCTCTCTGGTAAAATCATGAAAGTGTCTGAAACTTCTTTTCTGTTTATTCCACGCTGGACTTGAATTCATTTCTCATTAGCAGAGAGGCAGAACTATGTGTCTCTGTGTTTCAGATGGCACCCTATCCCCTCCACTATGGACCCAGGTAAAAAGCAGTGCACTATGTAAGGAGTAGGCTGCCTTTCAGGACAGAGCCTGTCAGTGTAATTCTGTCTCCACAACATGCTGTGTGATTAGCCTGAACTACCTACACTCATGTGATGATTAACCTGAGACCTGGGCCCATATTAATGAAGCGTCTCAGGGTAGGAGTGCTGATCTAGGATCAGGTCCCCCCCTCTGTCCATTTAATCTCGTTCATTGTGATCTAAAAGGCTAAACTGATCCTAAATCAGTTTGTTAGCTCCCAGAACGTATATATCTAGGCTTTAAGCTCAGTGGGCTAACACAGTCTTGTGGTGTGCAGACCTGGGTCTGAACTTAGTTGTCAGGGTACAATGAAGGATGTTTTGTCTGTGTTTAAAGGGGGTCTGGAGTTTTTACATCTCTCCTCTCCATCTTTCCTCGCCATCTCTCCTCGCCATCTCTCCTCTCCATCTCTCCTCTCCATCTCTCCTCGCCATCTCTCCTCTCCATCTCTCCTCTCCATCTCTCCTCTCCATCTCTCCTCGCCATCTCTCCTCGCCATCTCTCCTCTCCATCTCTCCTCTCCATCTCTCCTCTCCATCTCTCCTCTCCATCTCTCCTCTCCATCTCTCCTCGCCATCTCTCCTCGCCATCTCTCCTCTCCATCTCTCCTCTCCATCTCTCCTCGCCATCTCTCCTCTCCATCTCTCCTCTCCATCTCTCCTCTCCATCTCTCCTCTCCATCTCTCCTCTCCATCTCTCCTCTCCATCGCTCCTCTCCATCTCTCTTCCCCATCTCTCCTCTCCATCTCTCCTCCCCATCTCTCCTCGCCATCTCTCCTCTCCATCTCTCCTCTCCATCTCTCCTCGCCATCTCTCCTCGCCATCTCTCCTCTCCATCTCTCCTCTCCATCTCTCCTCTCCATCTCTCCTCTCCATCTCTCTTCCCCATCTCTCCTCTCCATCTCTCCTCCCCATCTCTCCTCCCCATCTCTCCTCGCCATCTCTCCTCTCCATCTCTCCTCTCCATCTCTCCTCGCCATCTCTCCTCGCCATCTCTCCTCTCCATCTCTACTCTCCATCTCTCCTCTCCATCTCTACTCTCCATCTCTCCTCTCCATCTCTCCTCTCCATCTCTCCTCTCCATCCCTCCTCTCCTCTCTCCTCCTCTTTTGGAACTTCCTCTCCTCATGTCCTCCACCCATCCATGAATCACTGTTATGATGGGATGTTTTGTCTCCTCTCACTTGTAAAGGGACACTGAGTTTTTCTGAGAAGTGTTAGTCCCAATTGGCACCATATTCCCTATATAGTGCACTACTTTTGACGCAATAGGCTCTGTTCAAAAGTAGTGCACTATTCGGTAAAGTGAACAGGGTGCCATTTGGGATGGACCCTGAACATGTGACCTAGAGGCATCAGAGTTACATTACAGAGAGGTGAAAGGTCAAGAGTGTCTGGTCTCCAAGGAAACAGGCTGACCTCCAGAAACATGTGAAACATGAGAACCACCAGGGCAGCCAGACCAGACAGGATCCAGACCAGACAGGGTAAATCACCTTCTGCTGTCCTTTATCCCTCCCTCTCTCCATCGCTCAACCTGTCTACACCTCCACCTCCCTTCTCTCCCTTCACCCTTCCACCCCTCCTCCACACATCAATCTCTTCACTCTTTCACTCATCTACCCCATCCACTCCTCCTCTCTCCAACTGTCCTTTCCCTTTCAACTTCCACTCCTCTCCTCCTCCTCTCCTCCTCTCATCTAGCCTCTCTCCAACTCTCCTTTCCCTCTCTCCTCCTCTCCTCTCCTCCTGCTCTCCTCCACTCCTCCTCTCCTCTAGCCTCTCTCCAACTCTCCTTTCCCTCTCTCCTCCTCTCCTCTCCTCCTGCTCTCCTCCACTCCTCCTCTCCTCTCGCCTCTCTCCAACTCTTCTTCCTCTCCTCCTCTCCTCCTTTCCTCCTCTCCTGCTCTCCAACGCTCCTCCTCTCCTCCTCTCCTGCTCTCCAACTCTCCTCCTCTCCTCTGTCCAACTCTCCTTTCCCTCTCTACATCCATTCCTCCACCGCTCCTCTCTTTCATTAATCAACCTCTCCACTCCTCCACTCCACAGCTGGCAATGAGGAACCATGAATCACACAGAAACCCCCAGGAAGTGGGTCACTAGGGGACAGTTAAATATGTAACACCCTGTAGTAGGAGCCATGTGGAGTCCTCCCCTCCCAGATGCTGTATTGGGTCTGACAGAAACAGAGCAGCTCACACACACCATGTAATTACAGCTCACGTTTATACACACACACCATGTTATTACAGATCACATTTATACACACACCATGTAATTACAGCTCACGAACACCATATAATTACAGCTCACATTTACACACCATGTTAACAGCTACAACTCACGTTTACACACACACCATGTAATTACAGCTCACGTTTACACACCATGTAATTACAGCTCACGTTTACACACCATGTAATTACAGCTCACGTTTACACACACACACCATGTTATTACAGCTCACGTTTACACACACACCATGTTATTACAGGTCACGTTTACACACCATGTTATTACAGCTCACGTTTACACACCATGTTATTACAGCTCACGTTTACACACCATGTTATTACAGCTCACGTTTACACACCATGTTATTACAGCTCATGTTTACACACCATGTTATTACAGCTCACGTTTACACACCATGTTATTACAGCTCACGTTTACACACCATGTTATTACAGCTCACGTTTACACACCATGTAATTACAGCTCACGTTTACACACCATGTAATTACAGCTCACGTTTACACACCATGTTATTACAGCTCACATTTACACACCATGTTATTACAGCTCACGTTTATACACCATGTTATTACAGCTCACGTTTACACACCATGTAATTACAGCTCACGTTTACACACCATGTTATTACAGCTCACGTTTACACACCATGTTATTACAGCTCACGTTTACACACCATGTTATTACAGCTCACGTTTACACACCATGTTATTACAGCTCACGTTTACACACCATGTAATTACAGCTCACGTTTACACACCATGTAATTACAGCTCACGTTTACACACCATGTTATTACAGCTCACATTTACACACCATGTTATTACAGCTCACGTTTATACACCATGTTATTACAGCTCACGTTTACACACCATGTAATTACAGCTCACGTTTACACACCATGTTATTACAGCTCACGTTTATACACACACCATGTAATTACAGCTCACGTTTACACACCACTAATCATCCATGTTGCTGGGAGAGGACTGGGAGAGACTGGGAGAGGACTGGGAGAGAACTGGGAGAGGACTGGGAGAGGACTGGGAGAGAACTGGGAGAGGAGGAGGAGTGGAAAAGAGGAGAGAACAACAGTTACATTGAATCACGAGGTTCAGACAGAGAGAAAACCACAGTTGTATTGTGTGTGTGTGTGTGTGTGTGTGTGTGTGTGTGTGTGTGTGTGTGTGTGTGTGTGTGTGTGTGTGTGTGTGTGTGTGTGTGTGTGTGTGTGTGTGTGTGTGTGTGTGTGTGTGTGTGTGTGTGTGTGTGTGTGTGTGTTTGTGTGTGTGAGTGTCAGTGTGTGTGTGTCAGTGTGTGTCAGTGTGTGTGTGTGTGTGTGGTGTGTGTGTGTGTGTGTGTGTGTGTGTGTGTGTGTGTGTGTGTGTGTGTGTGTGTGTGTGTGTGTGTGTGTGTGTGTGTGTGTGTGTGTGTGTGTGTGTGTGTGTGTGTGTGTGTGTGTGTGTGTGTGTGTCCACGAGGTCAAATGCTATTTCTAGAGGGTTTAGGGTAAAGGTTAGAATTAGTGTTAGGATTAGGAGGTAGGGTTAGGAGTTAGGGTTAGTTTTAGGGTTAGTTTTAGGGTTAGGAGGTAGGGTTAGTTTTAGGGTTAGTTTTAGGGTTAGGAGGGTTTCTGTTCATGTTGGTGTCAAACCTTGGGTTGCACGGGCCTATTGCAACTATCTGCCCTGTTTCTATACTGTACATCGGACCGGTCTGGAGAGAGTGGGAGAACATGAGAGGTCGATAGGGGTCACCCATCACAGTTCAACAACAGGAGGAAGACGGTCTAGAGAGGATGGGAGAACATGAGAGGTCGATAGGGGTCACCCATCACAGTTCAACAACAGCAGGAAGACGGTCTAGAGAGGGTGGGAGAACATGAGAGGTCGATAGGTGTCAACCATCACAGTTCAACAACAGGAGGAAGACGGTCTAGAGAGGGTGGGAGAACATGAGAGGTCGATAGGTGTCAACCATCACAGTTCAACAACAGCAGGAAGACGGTCTAGAGAGGGTGGGAGAACATGAGAGGTCGATAGGGGTCACCCATCACAGTTCAACAACAGCAGGAAGACGGTCTAGAGAGGGTGGGAGAACATGAGAGGTCGATAGGTGTCAACCATCACAGTTCAACAACAGGAGGAAGACGGTCTGGAGAGGGTGGGAGAACATGAGAGGTCGATAGGGGTCACCCATCACAGTTCAACAACAGGAGGAAGACGGTCTAGAGAGGGTGGGAGAACATGAGAGGTCGATAGGTGTCAACCATCACAGTTCAACAACAGGAGGAAGAGGATCTGGAGAGGATGGGAGAACATGAGAGGTCGATAGGTGTCAACCATCACAGTTCAACAACAGGAGGAAGACGGTCTAGAGAGGGTGGGAGAACATTAGAGGTCGATAGGGGTCACCCATCACAGTTCAACAACAGGAGGAAGACGGTCTAGAGAGGGTGGGAGAACATGAGAGGTCGATAGGGGTCACCCATCACAGTTCAACAACAGGAGGAAGACGGTCTAGAGAGGGTGGGAGAACATGAGAGGTCGATAGGGGTCACCCATCACAGTTCAACAACAGGAGGAAGACGGTCTGGAGAGGGTGGGAGAACATGAGAGGTCGATAGGGGTCACCCATCACAGTTCAACAACAGGAGGAAGACGGTCTAGAGAGGGTGGGAGAACATGAGAGGTCGATAGGGGTCACCCATCACAGTTCAACAACAGCAGGAAGACGGTCTAGAGAGGGTGGGAGAACATGAGAGGTCAATAGGTGTCAACCATCACAGTTCAACAACAGGAGGAAGACGGTCTAGAGAGGGTGGGAGAACATTAGAGGTCGATAGGGGTCACCCATCACAGTTCAACAACAGGAGGAAGACGGTCTAGAGAGGGTGGGAGAACATGAGAGGTCGATAGGGGTCACCCATCACAGTTCAACAACAGGAGGAAGACGGTCTAGAGAGGGTGGGAGAACATGAGAGGTCGATAGGGGTCACCCATCACAGTTCAACAACAGGAGGAAGACGGTCTGGAGAGGGTGGGAGAACATGAGAGGTCGATAGGGGGTCACCCATCACAGTTCAACAACAGGAGGAAGACGGTCTGGAGAGGGTGGGAGAACATGAGAGGTCGATAGGGGGTCACACATCACAGTTCAACAACAGGAGGAAGACGGTCTGGAGAGGGTGGGAGAACATGAGAGGTCGATAGGGGGTCACCCATCACAGTTCAACAACAGGAGGAAGACGGTCTGGAGAGGGTGGGAGAACATGAGAGGTCGATAGGGGGTCACCCATCACAGTTCAACAACAGGAGGAAGACGGTCTAGAGAGGGTGGGAGAACATGAGAGGTCGATAGGGGGTCACCCATCACAGTTCAACAACAGGAGGAAGACGGTCTAGAGAGGGTGGGAGAACATGAGAGGTCGATAGGGGTCACCCATCACAGTTCAACAACAGGAGGAAGACGGTCTGGAGAGGGTGGGAGAACATGAGAGGTCGATAGGGGTCACCCATCACAGTTCAACAACAGGAGGAAGACGGTCTAGAGAGGGTGGGAGAACATGAGAGGTCGATAGGGGTCACCCATCACAGTTCAACAACAGCAGGAAGACGGTCTAGAGAGGGTGGGAGAACATGAGAGGTCGATAGGTGTCAACCATCACAGTTCAACAACAGGAGGAAGACGGTCTAGAGAGGGTGGGAGAACATTAGAGGTCGATAGGGGTCACCCATCACAGTTCAACAACAGGAGGAAGACGGTCTAGAGAGGGTGGGAGAACATGAGAGGTCGATAGGGGTCACCCATCACAGTTCAACAACAGGAGGAAGACGGTCTAGAGAGGGTGGGAGAACATGAGAGGTCGATAGGGGTCACCCATCACAGTTCAACAACAGGAGGAAGACGGTCTGGAGAGGGTGGGAGAACATGAGAGGTCGATAGGGGTCACCCATCACAGTTCAACAACAGGAGGAAGACGGTCTAGAGAGGGTGGGAGAACATGAGAGGTCGATAGGGGTCACCCATCACAGTTCAACAACAGCAGGAAGACGGTCTAGAGAGGGTGGGAGAACATGAGAGGTCGATAGGTGTCAACCATCACAGTTCAACAACAGGAGGAAGACGGTCTAGAGAGGGTGGGAGAACATTAGAGGTCGATAGGGGTCACCCATCACAGTTCAACAACAGGAGGAAGACGGTCTAGAGAGGGTGGGAGAACATGAGAGGTCGATAGGGGTCACCCATCACAGTTCAACAACAGGAGGAAGACGGTCTAGAGAGGGTGGGAGAACATGAGAGGTCGATAGGGGTCACCCATCACAGTTCAACAACAGGAGGAAGACGGTCTGGAGAGGGTGGGAGAACATGAGAGGTCGATAGGGGGTCACCCATCACAGTTCAACAACAGGAGGAAGACGGTCTGGAGAGGGTGGGAGAACATGAGAGGTCGATAGGGGGTCACCCATCACAGTTCAACAACAGGAGGAAGACGGTCTGGAGAGGGTGGGAGAACATGAGAGGTCGATAGGGGGTCACCCATCACAGTTCAACAACAGGAGGAAGACGGTCTAGAGAGGGTGGGAGAACATGAAAGGTCGATAGGGGGTCACCCATCACAGTTCAACAACAGGAGGAAGACGGTCTAGAGAGGGTGGGAGAACATGAGAGGTCGATAGGGGTCACCCATCACAGTTCAACAACAGGAGGAAGACGGTCTGGAGAGGGTGGGAGAACATGAGAGGTCGATAGGGGTCACCCATCACAGTTCAACAACAGGAGGAAGACGGTCTAGAGAGGGTGGGAGAACATGAGAGGTCGATAGGGGTCACCCATCACAGTTCAACAACAGCAGGAAGACGGTCTAGAGAGGGTGGGAGAACATGAGAGGTCGATAGGTGTCAACCATCACAGTTCAACAACAGGAGGAAGACGGTCTAGAGAGGGTGGGAGAACATTAGAGGTCGATAGGGGTCACCCATCACAGTTCAACAACAGGAGGAAGACGGTCTAGAGAGGGTGGGAGAACATGAGAGGTCGATAGGGGTCACCCATCACAGTTCAACAACAGGAGGAAGACGGTCTAGAGAGGGTGGGAGAACATGAGAGGTCGATAGGGGTCACCCATCACAGTTCAACAACAGGAGGAAGACGGTCTGGAGAGGGTGGGAGAACATGAGAGGTCGATAGGGGGTCACCCATCACAGTTCAACAACAGGAGGAAGACGGTCTGGAGAGGGTGGGAGAACATGAGAGGTCGATAGGGGGTCACCCATCACAGTTCAACAACAGGAGGAAGACGGTCTGGAGAGGGTGGGAGAACATGAGAGGTCGATAGGTGTCAACCATCACAGTTCAACAACAGGAGGAAGACGGTCTGGAGAGGGTGGGAGAACATGAGAGGTCGATAGGGGTCACCCATCACAGTTCAACAACAGGAGGAAGACGGTCTGGAGAGGGTGGGAGAACATGAGAGGTCGATAGGGGGTCACCCATCACAGTTCAACAACAGGAGGAAGACGGTCTGGAGAGGGTGGGAGAACATGAGAGGTCGATAGGTGTCAACCATCACAGTTCAACAACAGGAGGAAGACGGTCTAGAGAGGGTGGGAGAACATTAGAGGTCGATAGGGGTCACCCATCACAGTTCAACAACAGCAGGAAGACGGTCTAGAGAGGGTGGGAGAACATGAGAGGTCGATAGGTGTCAACCATCACAGTTCAACAACAGGAGGAAGACGCTCTAGAGAGGGTGGGAGAACATTAGAGGTCGATAGGGGTCACCCATCACAGTTCAACAACAGGAGGAAGACGGTCTAGAGAGGGTGGGAGAACATGAGAGGTCGATAGGGGTCACCCATCACAGTTCAACAACAGGAGGAAGACGGTCTAGAGAGGGTGGGAGAACATGAGAGGTCGATAGGGGTCACCCATCACAGTTCAACAACAGGAGGAAGACGGTCTAGAGAGGGTGGGAGAACATGAGAGGTCGATAGGGGGTCACCCATCACAGTTCAACAACAGGAGGAAGACGGTCTGGAGAGGGTGGGAGAACATGAGAGGTCGATAGGGGGTCACCCATCACAGTTCAACAACAGGAGGAAGACGGTCTGGAGAGGGTGGGAGAACATGAGAGGTCGATAGGTGTCAACCATCACAGTTCAACAACAGGAGGAAGACGGTCTGGAGAGGGTGGGAGAACATGAGAGGTCGATAGGGGGTCACCCATCACAGTTCAACAACAGGAGGAAGACGGTCTGGAGAGGGTGGGAGAACATGAGAGGTCGATAGGGGTCACCCATCACAGTTCAACAACAGGAGGAAGACAATTATTAATAAAGTGCTGAGGGTAAAAAGGCTTAACTTTAAAACAAAGTGTATATAAAATCACAATAAAATATGCAAACTGGATCAATTAAATAATTTATTAAATAAATTACTAAATAAATAAGTACATAACTGGAAATCCCCCCAATGGATGAAGGGATTAAGTGCTATGTTAAAGTGCATAATATTATAAAATGCAATACAAAATATAAAAAAAGACAAACCAGATTGAGCAAATAAATACATTATTTTTTTATTGAACTTAAGGTTAGGGGTTAGGTTAGGAGTTAGGGTGAGGGTAAGAGTAAGAGTAAGGGTTAAGGAAAATTTGATTGTTCAATTGGACTGATTTGTGTGTCCCCACAAGGTTAGCGGAACAAGACTGTGTGTGTGTGTGTGTGTGTGTGTGTGTGTGTGTGTGTGTGTGTGTGTGTGTGTGTGTGTGTGTGTGTGTGTGTGTGTGTGTGTGTGTGTGTGTGTGTGTGTGTGTGTGTGTGTGTGTGTGTGTGTGTGTGTGTGTGTGTGTGTGTGTGTGTGTGTGTGTGTGTGTGTGTGTGTGTGTGTGTGTGTGTGTATTTAGTTTGTCTGTATGTGTAGCTGTGGCTTGACCTTATTTGTTGTGTCTTCTATACACTGGTACTGACCAGTCAGCTAACGTGTCATAACTGAAACAAGATGGGTGAAACGGAAACCCTTGTTAACATCCAAACACATGTCGATGCTCAGCAACCTACCTACTGACGAACCACCCGCTTACATCAGTTACTTACCACAGTTAGGAGTCAATTGCATTTCAGCCCGTCAGGCAGTCATTGTAAATAACAATTTGTTGTTAACTGGCTTGCCTAGTTAAATAAAGGTTAAATAAAACAACTATAAAAAAACAAATTGACTTGTAGTTATGTTTGTATATGTTTAGCTCACATTACACTAGATATTTCCATTAAAGTGTCACAAGTCATACTACTATTTATAACTTGTCTTTTTATAATGACTTTAGAATATCCACCAATCAACCTCTTCCACTTCCAGCAACATCCATTTTGTCCCCTGTTAAACCAGTACAGTGTAATGGAACGCAATTAGAATTCTCAGATAGAACATTCCTCGGGATTGGGTTCCATTTCAGAATATTGTCCTCGGCTGCATTCTAATCTGCCTCAGACAAATTAGCTGTCAATCACCAGACTTCGTCGGGGACGATGGGGGAGTGAGTGAGTCCCTCACAAATCAACAACATGCCAGTCATTGTTGGAATGTGTCTAACATCCAATTGCATTTCATCCTCCGTCTAATAAACAGCTAACTAACTACATTATGTGTTCTCCTTTCATGGCAAGGTGACTTCTAAATGTCTTTGGATGTCTCTGTCTGTGTCTAGGGTGTTCACTATTTTAATCATATCCTGATGAGGACATGTTTGTGCTGTTGGTGAATTGAAACCAGGTTTTTGGATCTGTTTTCAGAAAGCTACAGTACCAGTCAAAAGTCCGGACACACCTACTCAATGCAGGGTTTTTCTTTATTTTGACTATTTTCTAAATTGTAGAATAATTCTGAAGATGTCAAAACTATGAAATAACACACATGGAATCACGTAGTAACCAAAACAAAGTGTTAAACAAATCGAAATATTTGTTATATTTGAGATTCTTCAAATTAGCCACCCTTTGCCCTTGCATGAATAGGTGTGTCCAAACTTTTGGCTGGTACTGTATGTGCTTCTTTGAATGTTTGATTGCACGGTCTACTGATAATTTCCCAGACAACGTCCCAGTGAGACAGCCCTGTGAAGGGTCCTGACTGTGTGTGTGTGTGTGTGTGTGTGTGTGTGTGTGTGTGTGTGTGTGTGTGTGTGTGTGTGTGTGTGTGTGTGTGTGTGGGGGGGGGGGGGGGGGGGGGGTTGAATCATCAGGAGATGGCCAGACCAATGTGAATCATACATAGAAACAAGGCCAGAGAGAGAGATGGCAGAACACAAGCTCTGTCTCTCACACAAATGCTCTCACACACACACACTAACATGACAACATAGCATAACAAAGAAACCAATAAACCATAGACCTCATGACTACCACTACAGCTGACTGACTGAATCCCATAGACATCATGACTGCCACTACAGCTGACTGACTGAATCCCATAGACCTCATGACTACCACTACAGCTGACTGACTGAATCCCATAGACCTCATGACTACCACTACAGCTGACTGACTGAATCCCATAGACCTCATGACTACCACTACAGCTGACTGACTGAATCCCATAGACCTCATGACTACCACTACAGCTGACTGACTGAATCCCATAGACATCATGACTGCCACTACAGCTGACTGACTGAATCCCATAGACCTCATCACTACCACTACAGCTGACTGACTGAATCCCATAGACCTCATGACTGCCACTACAACTGACTGACTGAATCCCATAGACGTCATGACTACCACTACAGCTGACTGACTGAATCCCATAGACCTCATGACTGCCACTACAGCTGACTGACTGAATCCCATAGACATCATGACTACCACTACAGCTGACTGACTGAATCCCATAGACATCATGACTACCACTACAGCTGACTGACTGAATCCCATAGACCTCATGACTATCACTACAGCTGACTGACTGAATCCCATAGACATCATGACTGCCACTACAGCTGACTGACCGAATCCCATAGACCTCATGACTACAACTACAGCTGACTGACTGAATCCCATAGACCTCATGACTATCACTACAGCTGACTGACTGAATCCCATAGACCTCATGACTACCACTACAGCTGACTGACTGAATCCCATAGACATCATGCCGACCACTACAGCTGAATGACTGAATCCCATAGACATCATGACTGCCACTACAGCTGACTGACCGAATCCCATAGACCTCATGACTACCACTACAGCTGACTGACTGAATCCCATAGACCTCATGACTATCACTACAGCTGACTGACTGAATCCCATAGACATCATGACTACCACTACAGCTGACTGACTGAATCCCATAGACATCATGACTGCCACTACAGCTGACTGACCGAATCCCATAGACCTCATGACTACCACTACAGCTGACTGACTGAATCCCATAGACCTCATGACTATCACTACAGCTGACTGACTGAATCCCATAGACATCATGACTACCACTACAGCTGACTGACTGAATCCCATAGACATCATGACTGCCACTACAGCTGACTGACTGAATCCCATAGACCTCATGACTATCACTACAGCTGACTGACTGAATCCCATAGACCTCATGACGACCACTACAGCTGACTGACTGAATCCCATAGACCTCATGACTACCACTACAGCTGATTGACTGAATCCCATAGACCTCATGACGACCACTACAGCTGACTGACTGAATCCCATAGACCTCATGACTAGACTAGAATAGGAATATAATATAATTGGAATATAATATAATAGGAATATAATAGGATATAATAGGACATAATAGAGTAGAATAGAATAGGACAGAATATAATAGAAGAGGACAGAATAGAATAGAATAGGACAGAATAGAATAGAATAGGACAGAATAGAATATAATAGAATATAATAGAATAGAATAGGACAGAATAGAATAGAATAGGACATAAATAGAGTATAATAGAATATGACAGAATAGAATAGAATAGAATAGGACAGAATAGAGTAGAATAGAATAGGACAGCATAGAATAGGACAGAATAGAATAGAATAGAATAGGACATAATAGAGTAGAATAGAATAGGACAGAATAGAACCAAAATAGAATATGACAGAATATAATAGAATGGGACAGAATAGAATAGAATAGAATGGAACGTAGGACAGAATATAATAGAATAGGATATAATAGAATAGGACAGAATAGAACAGAATAGGAGTTGCTATGGATAAGGATAGGGGGTAAATTCATGATGATCTTGAAATTCAAACTGACGGACCAGACTAATGTCTGACACTTGAAAAAGATGCTCACATAAGACCAGCATAGCTGGACACACATATAACCGTTTAAGAATGGGGATGGTAACAACATTACTGCAAGTAAAATCTCATCATGTCCAAACTAGATTAAGCATGAATCTCACATGATGCCTATCTAATATAATCACATAGCTGCAGTGTAGCAAGAGGAAGACAACCATTAGAGGGATGTAGTAGTGGCCGAGTATAGTAGCCTAGTGTATAAAAGGGCAAGGGGTAATTTAACTCTAATTGTGTGGTAGCAATACCAGCCTAAATGTGTGGTATGGTGTGTGTGTGTGTGTGTGTGTGTGTGTGTGTGTGTGTGTGTGTGTGTGTGTGTGTGTGTGTGTGTGTGTGTGTGTGTGTGTGTGTGTGTGTGTGTGTGTGTGTGTGTGTGTGTGTGTGTGTGTGTGTGTGTGTGTGTGTGTGTGTGTGTGTGTGTGTGTGTGTGTGTGTGTGTGTGTGTGTGTGTGTGTGTGTGTGTAAGCGGCAATACCAACCTAATTAACGTCATGTGTTTTGAGTGTCTGGAAACACCACTGCCATACAGTAATTGGCCCTCATCACCAAGAGCAGAAGAGGCCTTTCAAGTAAATCTGAGGTGAAATAAATTTGTCGCCGGACTGGCAATATGCTGCCCCGAAAAGCCTGCGAATACAAGCCAACGGACTATTATATCCGGGTAGATAGACAGACACATTCGTGGCCAACGAGTCATAAAGCAATAAAGTCCTATAAAATGGTCAATGAAAGAAAGGGAGAGGGGATGGATATATAGACAGTGTTGGGGGTCACGGATGAATAACAAGTTGGTATTGTTTGGATGGGGGTGGGTCAACCAGGCAGGGGTCTTCGGATCAGCACCTCTGAATGAAGTGGGGGTGCACGCACACGCACGCACGCACACGCACCCGGAGAGAGAAAGACAGACACCCCTTCTGGAATCTGCGCTGGCCGCTAATTGAATGAATGACAATGCGGACAGACGAGCCGACAGATGCTCGCGTGCCTTTACAACCCAACAGCAGCCGTATTGGTTGGCACGACGTAGTCAACTGGTGGCGCATTCCGTTTGTCGCTACCATTCTAGAACACAGAGCGACCAGACCGACAGATTCGATCCGAACGCCGTTGCTATGGAAAACGCTCCAGCTGCTGTTCCCATTGTCCCAATGGGGAGGGAGACTACGGGAGAGAATAGGGATGAATATCAATGACAGAAGTTGAATTCGCTCTACGACTTTATGGCAACGAGATAACTACACCACAGGTCTTTTGTTGGACGCCCCATGATTACATGAGAAATAGTGACCAGATTATGTGTTGTCTGTTTGTTCTGTTTTGTCACTTCATCGATGCATTGACTACCATTGATTATCCTTCTATACCATTGATTATCCTTCTATACCATTGATTATGCGTTCTACACCCTCGACTGGCCTTCCAACTAAATTAGTCTATTGTTTGACTGATTATAAAAACACATTTTCCACACCAGAAAAAATCTCACTTCACATGCTTTGTAGGAATAACTTTCTTAACTTGTCTTTCCTACATTGCTTCTATTCTTCCATTAATACTTCATTCGCCACTTAAATTATCAAAAAAGAGATTAGATTATTTTGATGAGGTAGCGTGCCTTAACGTACTCACTTCAGCTTTAACATGAATTATAGCCTGCAACCCTTTTCTTCATGGCTGCATCAATTGTTTTATTTCTCACCCGGAGTTTAAAACATTCCCTCTCTCTTTATTCTGTTTCTTTTCTCTTTTTATTCTCCTCTTTCCGTGAACTCGGGAGGACTTTCGCTTCTTTTGTTCACGAAAATGTGATTAGCACCCTGGCGCGCGAGGTATAATTGCATTACGGTCTTTGTGGGCGCTCGGGCTCTATGGAAAGCACCGGTCCGGTATCAGCACTGGTTAAATAGTCAACGAGACAGAGACTCGGTCGGCAAAATGTGCAATGGAAGAGAGAATAAGCAATTCAAAGGGAACGTTTTGCAAACACAGTCAGAGCTATGAATAGAATAATTAAGATTAAGAGAAGCGTTGTTGAGCCAATTTAAGATTGAGAGGGGTAAAATGTGCACCTTCTGTCGATGTCAGTGCACGTTTTGGGGATCCGATAACTGCTTATGCAAATTCATGGAACACTATAGAACGTTTGCAGATGCGTCGGGAATCAAATAGAACGTCCACCCAACTTAAACCAATTGACCTAGTAAAACGTTGATATTCACCACTGTCAGTGAATGTTTATCCGCCATATATCATGTTGACAATAATTGGGAGGAAGCGGGATATACTTTATTCATATATGTGTTGCTTTGTTTCATTCTTGTCCGCCTGGTGGACTTGTAGCGTCTTGTCTTACATGGAGCCATGTAGGCCATGCATAAAGTTGCACCACTTTTTACCCGATCATCAAACTCCATTATGTATAGCTACATGTGTGGGGAGATGGAATGAGAGTAGGTGAGATATTCCATGCAGGGTCACACGGGCCACAGATGATCCCATGTTTTAGGAACAACTTCGAGATGTCGATGTTCGAGAATCATGGATGGAAGTGGAATTCTGACGTGAGAATGTGAGAGCTTGTAGGTCTCTGCTCTTCAACAGACGACTTTGGATAAGTGCCCGTATGTATTGTGTGCGTTTAGAAGACTGCGTGAAAGAGATGCAGAGATTTAAAACGGCCACGTCAACAGATGATTGCGTAATCTTACAAGACAGGCTAAAAGATGTTGGATACGTTCCCAAACATGATGTGCACGGTTAGCCTAAATAATTAGCTTAGCCCCCGTTTAAAGATTAAAACGCATAAAACATTTTAAAAAAGGCCAATTGTTGTTGTCTGTCTCGGAGTCATGCGGTGACAGGCTAATTTCACCCGGTTATCTGAATGCATGGATGGAGGGGAGTGAGTTGGATCCGTGTCCTGAATAGCACCCTACTCCCTTTATAGTGCACTACTTTTGACCGCTGCCACATGTCTCTGGGTAAAAGTAGTGCACGATGTAGGCTGCCATTCAGTACGCAGCGCCTTAGAAACGTGTTTGGTCGGGTGTAATGACTGGGGTTGGGGTGTCAGCCAGACCGTGCCAGATGGTCGTGGGTTTGCGCAGTCCCAGTTGCGCATGTTCGTCTTGTTTTTTAAAATATTTAGCATGCATGGATGTACATGTTTGATGACAGAGAATGGGATACTGTTTGTGTGTGTGTGTGTGTGTGTGTGTGTGTGTGTGTGTGTGTGTGTGTGTGTGTGTCTGTGAAGTTGAAGAATGTTAAACAGTATTATGCACGGGGACAGAGATGTACCGCGGCGTGACCGACTCCTAAACCCATTCATTAGTACCCGGCTCCTTTTCACCACAATTCTTCACACTGATTTAGCCGGCTTACCCTCTACCACAACCTGCCACAGATTAGAAGAGGCGCATGTGAAAATGTTGCTCAAAAACATCCAAGAGAGGGAGAGAGAGGAGGAGGGAAGGCGACTCAACTGACACTGAATAAAAAGATCAGGGAGGAAATTAATGTATGCAGTGTCCATGCAAGCTAGCAGTCTCTCTCTCTCTCTCTCTCTCTCTCTCTCTCTCTCTCTCTCTCTCTCTCTCTCTCTCTCTCTCTCTCTCTCTCTCTCTCTCTCTCTCTCTCTCTCTCTCTCTCTCTCTCTCTCTCTCTCTCTCTCTCTCTCTCTCTCTCTCTCTCTCTCTCTCTCTGCGTGTGTGTGTGTCTAATTTGGGTATAGCCTATATGCCAGTTGCTATAATAACTAATTGGTGAGACTGGTGAAGATAATTCTCCATTCCCTAGTTAGGCCAACACACTTGTGACAGCTCATAATTCGAAACGATGTAAATATGAATGTAGCCTCCACATGTATTGCCTGTCCCTGTCTCCAGTCTCACTGTACCTAGCACAATTCGAAACAATACTTTAGGAGGAATAATGTATGTCCTACATTAGCCCAGCCCTGTCTCCATGTCGGTCTGCTGCAACAGACCTAAAACGAGAGACTACTACACTTATAAAGAAACCTGACATCTTCTAACGGCGACTACAAAAAATCTAACGTCACCAATGGAAGTTCCTCTTGAGTTATTTGACCATTCCCTATTGTTGTGGCATGCTCTCTCTCTCTCTCTCTCTCTCTCTCTCTCTCTCTCTCTCTCTCTCTCTCTCTCTCAATTCAATTCAATTCAATTCAATTCAAGGGGCTTTATTGGCATGGGAAACATGTGTTAACATTGCCAAAGCAAGTGAGGTAGGTAATATACAAAAGTCAAATAAACAATAAAAATGAACAGTAAACATTACACATACAGAAGTTTCAAAACAATAAAGACATTACAAATGTCATATTATATATATGCAGTGTTGTAACAATGTACAAATGGTTAAAGCACACAAGTTAAAATAAATAAACATAAATATGGGTTGTATTTACAGTGGTGTTTGTTCTTCACTGGTTGCCCTTTTCTTGTGGCAACAGGTCACAAATCTTGCTGCTGTGATGGCACACTGTGGAATTTCACCCAGTAGATATGGGAGTTTATCAAAATTGGATTTGTTTTCGAATTCTTTGTGGATCTGTGTAATCTGAGGGAAATATGTCTCTCTAATATGGTCATACATTGGGCAGGAGGTTAGGAAGTGCAGCTCAGTTTCCACCTCATTTTGTGGGCAGTGTGCACATAGCCTGTCTTCTCTTGAGAGCCATGTCTGCCTACGGCGGCCTTTCTCAATAGCAAGGCTATGCTCACTGAGTCTGTACATAGTCAAAGCTTTCCTTAAGTTTGGGTCAGTCACAGTGGTCAGGTATTCTGCCACTGTGTACTCTCTGTTTAGGGCCAAATAGCATTCTAGTTTGCTCTGTTTTTTTGTTAATTCTTTCCAATGTGTCAAGTAATTATCTTTTTGTTTTCTCATGATTTGGTTGGGTCTAATTGTGCTGTTGTCCTGGGGCTCTGTGGGGTGTGTTTGTGTTTGTGAACAGAGCCCTAGGACCAGCTTGCTTAGGGGACTCTTCTCCAGGTTCATCTCTCTGTAGGTGATGGCTTTGTTATGGAAGGTTTGGGAATCGCTTCCTTTTAGGTGGTTGTAGAATTTAACGGCTCTTTTCTGGATTTTGATAATTAGTGGGTATCGGCCTAATTCTGCTCTGCATGCATTATTTGGTGTTCTACGTTGTACACGGAGGATATTTTTGCAGAATTCTGCATGCAGAGTCTCAATTTGGTGTTTGTCCCATTTTGTGAAATCTTGGTTGGTGAGCGGACCCCAGACCTCACAACCATAAAGGGCAATGGGCTCTATGACTGATTCAAGTATTTTTAGCCAGATCCTAATTGGTATGTTGAAATTTATGTTCCTTTTGATGGCATAGAAGGCCCTTCTTGCCTTGTCTCTCAGATCTCTCTCTCTCTCTCTCTCTCTCTCTCTCTCTCTCTCTCTCTCTCTCTCTCTCTCTCTCTCTCTCTCTCTCTCTCTCTCTCTCTCTCTCCTCTTCTCAGGGGTGAAAGTGAAGAAAGAAAGTGGATAAAGAACCCGAGAGGGTGGAGTTTGCCCCGTCTCGATCTCTCCTCCCCTCCCTCTTTCTCCCCCCTCTCTCCTCGCCTCTGTTTTGTGTGGTCACCGGGTTAGCATTTTATTTAGGAAGCATTTTGTCTTGCTGGGGAGAAGAGAAAGGGGCCGCTGTTCCGTTGTAGGGCTGGTTAGATTGAGGCGGGCTATTTTGGGGGAGCCATCAGACGGAGAGAGAGCGAGAGAGAGAGCACGGCACCGCACACAGAGAGCAGCACAGATTTAAGCGGTGCTCTATAGGAGTCTACTCTGAGACTCGCGCAACAGATTTGTATGCGTGGAAGGGATCTTAGATAACTCACTCACAGAAATGACTGCGGAACGCAACCTGCTGTTTTTAATGCTCCAGCGTGTTTAAATGGGGATATCTAGCCTTTGGAGAATGCGCTGCAATTAGCCTAATGACTGTCGTCGGGACGCGGTGGATTCGTTAAGTTCATTAGGCGACAATAACGGAATCAGGACTGGCTGCGTAAAGGAGCTATTTTGGAATTACTTTCAGAATCACCCAAAGGGATTACTTCAAAGATGGAACCTGGTAAAATAATCCGTGTATTTTATATCCGAATATGGATACTTCTCGCCGTTATGGCACTGACCACGCAACACGTCAAAGGTAAAACATTAAAATATCAAGTTTACGAGGAACAGAAGGTGGGGACTGTTATTGCACGGCTTAAAGATGACGTGGCTGATGTTTTGGTCAAACTTCCAAGTTCTGTGTCTTTGCGCTTCCGAGCCATGCAGAGAGGAAGCACGTCTTTCCTATCCGTGCGCGAGCAGGACGGAGAGATCAGCATCCGTTCCAAAATAGACCGAGAGAAGCTCTGCGAGAAGAACCTCAACTGTTCCATTGAATTCGACGTTCTGACTCTTCCGACAGAACACCTGCAGCTCTTCCACGTTGAGGTGGAAGTGTTGGACATTAATGATAACGCGCCCCAGTTCGCCCGCGCCGTAATCCCCATCGAGATCTCCGAGAGCGCGGCGGTGGGGGCGCGCATTCCCCTGGACAGCGCGAGTGACCCCGACGTCGGGGAGAACTGCCTCGATACTTACTCCCTCGAGCCCAACAACTACTTCAAGATTGACATTCAGAGCAGAACGGACGGGGCTAAGTACTCGGAGTTGGTGGTGCTTAGGGAGCTCGACAGGGAGCTGCAGCCGGGTTATGAACTTCAGCTGACGGCCTCCGATAAGGGCGTTCCCCCTAAAACCGGTTCTACTCTCCTCAGAATTACCGTGGCAGATTCAAACGACAACAGTCCTATTTTCGAACAGTCTTCATATGTGATTCATCTATTGGAGAATTCACCTGTTGGATCTCTTCTTATTGATCTGAATGCGACTGATGCAGACGACGGGACCAACGCCAAAATCATCTACTCCTTTAGCAGTCACGTGTCCCCGAAAATCGTGGAAACGTTCAAGATCAACTCGGATAACGGCCACTTGACGCTCATGAAGCGCGTGGACTTTGAAAGCGCAACATCATATGACATCGTTGTCCAAGCCCAGGATATGGGCCCCAACTCCATGCCAGCACACTGCACGATCCTCATCAAGGTAGTGGACATAAACGACAACAAACCAGACATCAGCATCAATCTCATGTCCCAAGGGGACAGAGGCAAAGAGGACTCGGCCTATATCTCCGAGGCCGCTCCATTGGATTCCTTCGTGGCCTTAGTAAGAGTGGAGGACCTAGATGCCGCTCTCAATGGAGAGGTTGTGTGTAAACTCCATGGCCAGGGGAGTTTTAAACTACAGAAGACCTACGAGAACAACTACATGATCCTCACTAACGTCTCGCTGGATCGGGAGAAGAGGTCCGAGTTCAGCTTGACGGTCATCGCCGAGGACCGCGGCACGCCCAGCCTCTCGACCATCAAGCACTTCACCGTGCACGTGCTGGATGAAAACGACAATGCTCCGCGCTTCCAGAAGGGACGCTATGAGGTCTTCAGATCAGAGAACAACGCCCCTGGTGCCTACCTGACGTCGTTATTGGCAACCGACCCCGACCTGGACGCCAACAGCCAGGTGAGCTACTTCCTGGTGGAGAACACCGTTCACGGGAGCTCTATCTCCACCTTTGTCACCATCGACCCGTCCAACGGCGCTGTTTACGCCCTCCGCACGTTCGACCGCGAGGACGTCAGCCGGATATCCTTCGTAGTCCAGGCCAAGGACGCCGGGGAACCCTCGTTGCTGAGCAACGCCACCGTCGTCCTGACAATCCTGGACGAAAACGACAACCCGCCGGTCATCGTGGTTCCGCAGCTCTGGAACCTCACGGCCGACGTCCCCATCTCCAAGTACACCGAGGCCGGTAGCCTGGTTACGGTCGTCAGGGCGACCGACCGAGACACCGGCGTCAACGCAGAACTCGCGTGTTCAATCACTGCCGGCAACGAGGAAGGCTTCTTCTCTATGGATCCTAGAACGTGCGAGATCAGCGCCAACGTTAGCCTCGACACGTTTCCCCGCGAGTTTGCGGAGCTCACCGTCCTGGTCAGTGACCACGGTTCCTCGCCCCAGACCACCAAGGCCGTCCTAAAGATCAGCCTCTATGAGAACATGGAGGGCCACGTGCAGGTGCTGGACCAGGGGGAGACGCCGCTCGACGCCTCCCTCATCATCATCGTGTCCCTGGGGGCCATCTGCACTATGCTCCTAGTCATCATGGTCATGTTCGCTGCCCGCTGCAACCGAGAAAAGAAAGATACCAGGAACTCGTACAACTGCAGGCTGGCAGAGACCAACCACCTGACCCACCCTAAGAAACCGTCACGGCAGATCCACAAGGGTGACATCACACTTGTTCCCACGGTGAATGGGACTCTACCAATCAGAGCGCACCACCGCTCACCCTCGGCCACGCCCCCCATGGACCGGGCGCCAATGGGAAGCCGGCAGAGCCACCACAGCCACCAATCACTGAATAGCCTGGTGACGATATCGTCCAATCATATCCCGGAGAGCTTCGCCCTGGAGTTGGCCCACGCTACGCCACCCGTCGAGGTGAGATACTACAGAACACACAGTTCTCTCTCTCTCACACACACACACACACACACACACACACACACACACACACACACACACACACACACACACACACACACACACACACACACACACACACACACACACACACACACACACACACACACACACCTCCACCATTATAGAATAATCTGTCATAAGTCCTCTTCTCTTGGTAAACAGTTCCTGACTGTCAGTAAATCAATAGTGAAATGACTGTCCATTTAAAACTAGTAGAAATGAATCCAGATATAATCATGGAGCCGGTGTGTCTTTGTGTCTTCACCCTCAAGCCATTATATGACCGTTATTCACTCCGTATTGATTTAGCACCATCACCCACCCACACCCCACTCTCATCCACTCTCTGTCATCCATTTTGGAATCATCATATTTGTCTCCTCACCCTCCTCAGTGTGTCTCCACCATCAGAATCACTGTGTGTCATCCATCTTGTTTTGTTCCTCATTGTTGTCGGCTTTTTTCCCTGTCGTCTGTTTCCATCCGTTCTGTTATTCATCCTCCTTTTTTCTGTTATTTTTATTTGTTTTATTTTGGATATAGCAAGTCTCACAGCTTCTGTCCATGCTCCATCAGGGCCAGTACCAGCCTAGACCCTGTTTCCGTGGCAACAAATACTCCAGAAGCTACAGGTAAACAAAGCATTCCCCCCAAAATATTTTAACGTTTTGCTCTTTTGAGTTGTTAAACTCCCTTGTGTCCACCATGCATTTCATTAGTAGCATCAATAAAAACATAAATAACGACAGTATGGATCAAAAATTGTTTTGCCCTTTTTCTAAGATGGCTCTTTTGTTTATCATGTTTTGAGTTTGAATCATATCAATATCATTCAATCCAAAAGTATGTGGATCACGTGTCTATGTTTCAACTGTAGTGTTGTGAACTGTTTGTTTTGTAGTTCTGTCTACCTATCTATGGTGAGCATTATAGAATGGCTACAACAGCTTTTACCACAAAGAAACAGCAATTACATTAATTTTAATTAACTCAATTGTATTTTAACCTCTCTCTCTCTCTCTCTCTCTCTCTCTCTCTCTCTCTCTCTCTCTCTCTCTCTGTCTCTCTCTGTCTCTCTCTCTCTCTCTCTCTCTCTCTCTCTCTCTCTCTCTCTCTCTCTCTCTCTCTCTCTCTCTCTCTCTCTCTCTCTCTCTCTCTCTCTCTCTCTCTCTCTCTCTGTCTCTCTCTCTGTCTCTCTCTCTCTGTCTCTCTCTCTCTCTCTAGGTATGCATTGCAGGACATGGACAAGTTCAGCTTGAAGGACAGTGGTCGTGGGGACAGCGATGCGGGGGACAGCGACTATGACATGGGACGTGAGTCCCCCATCGACCGTCTGCTGGGGGATGGCTTCTCTGAGCTCTATCACCTGGACATGCTCCACAGACTACACCCAGGTCAGTTACATAGAGACATGAGACAGCCATCTTGGTAGAGGCAGGATAGACTATAGTGCTTCTCTGAGCTCTATCACCTGGACATGCTCCACAGACTACACCCAGGTCAGTTACATAGAGACATGAGGCAGCCATCTTGGTAGAGGCAGGATAGACTATAGTGCTTCTCTGAGCTCTACCACCTGGACATACACCACAGACTACACCCAGGTCAGTTACATACACCACAGACTACACCCAGGTCAGTTACATAGAGACATGAGACAGCCATCTTGGTAGAGGCAGGATAGACTATAGTGCTTCTCTGAGCTCTACCACCTGGACATACACCACAGACTACACCCAGGTCAGTTAAATAGAGACATGAGACAGCCATCTTGGTAGAGGCAGGATAGACTATAGTGCTTCTCTGAGCTCTATCACCTGGACATGCTCCACAGACTACACCCAGGTCAGTTACATAGAGACATGAGACAGCCATCTTGGTAGAGGCAGGGTAGACTATAGTGCTTCTCTGAGCTCTACCACCTGGACATACACCACAGACTACACCCAGGTCAGTTACATAGAGACATGAGACAGCCATCTTACAATTGCCGTCATTTCCATGGGCCAGTTTACAGACACAAACAAAGGACTTGGGTTCTGTGTCCAAAACACTAGCTTCATACTCTTTGTGTAAAAGTCTTTGGGTGCAGGGCAGTGATGTCACAGAATAGAAAATCCAAGCCAGGTGACATCACCCGCTATAGTAAGACAGTCCCGTTTTCACTAGATGTAAAACACGACACAGTGACACCCACCGTCATACACAGCACACTAGTCTGCTCACACCAGGTTCTCCCCACCACTTTAATAAATCCTCTATTCAGCTCAGCACCATGGACAGCTGCTCACCACGTTTTCCAATCTTCCCCATGCCGGCTTCAACAGCACACGTCTCACCTGAATAGGCAAACGCTGACTTGTAACACCACGTTGTATTGGCTGACTCCCAAATGGCACCCTATGTTCTTAATAGTGGACTACTTTCCCTATGTAGTGTACTCACAAATGGTTCACTATATAGGGAATAGGGTGTGATTTGGGACACACACACTATTATATAACAGCCCATTCACTCAGTAGCACACTTGTGCTTCAGCTCTATTCTTCCCCCTTTAATTTCCAGGGGTTTTATCAGGCAGACATTTTCCTCCATTACCAGCCTCCTGATATCTGGCGCTCAGATAGAGTCGGCAAACGCCTCCCCGATTTAGACTGTGACTCTCTCTGTCTGTCACTGTGTCAGGTGTGTGGGCGTGTGTGTGTGTGTGTGTGTGTGTGTGTGTGTGTGTGTGTGTGTGTGTGTGTGTGTGTGTGTGTGTGTGTGTGTGTGTGTGTGTGTGTGTGTGTGTGTGTGTGTGTGTGTGTGTGTGTGTGTGTGTGTGTGTGTGTGTGCGTGCGCGCGCGCGCGCGTGCGTGCGTGCGTGTGTGGTGTATTGTGTGTGGTGTATACGCGTGTGTCTGTGTCGGCTGTTTGAGTGACAGCCCGGCCCTTTCATGTCTGTGCTGAGGAGAATTCACAGTAATTGCTTTTAAAATGATGTTGTTCTCCCCCCTGAAAGCCACAGTTTCTCCTCTTCTCTCTCTTCTGTCTCTTCTCGTCAGTCTGTTATTCTTCTCTTTCCGGAGAGATGAAGGAGGGAGGGAAGAAGGAGAGATGGAGGGAGGGAGGGAGGGAGGGAGGGAGGAGGGAGGGGACATGGATGGAGTGAGAGAAGGAGAGGAGATGGAGGAGGGAGGGAAGAAGGAGAGATGGAGGAGGGAGGGAAGAAGGAGAGATGGAGAAGGGAGGGAAGAAGGAGAGATGGAGGGAGGGAGGGAAGAAGGAGAGATGAAGGAGGGAGGGAAGAAGGAGAGATGGAGTAGGGAGGGAAGAAGGAGAGATGGAGAAGGGAGGGAAGAAGGAGAGATGGCAGAGGCGAGGAAGAAGGCTAGATGGATGGAGGAGGCGAGGGAGGGAGGGAGGGAGGGAGGGAGGGAGGGAGGGAGGGAGGGAGGGAGGGAGGGAGGGAGGGGAGAAGGATGGAGCTAGGGAGGGAGGGAGGGAGAGGAGATGGAGGGAGTGAGTGAGGGAAGGAGCCGAGAAGGATGGAGCTAGGGAGGGAGGGGGGGGAGAGGAGATGGAGGGAGGCAGGGAGGGAGGAGAAGGATGGAGCTAGGGAGGGAGGGATTGAAAGAGTGGGGATTAACTGTTGTCGAGCCTGATTGAATAGAGTGATTTAATTTGTTTACTTTGTCACTCATCCCAGTAAAAATCGGTTGACCTTTTCGATACCAAAACAACATCTATCTTTCTCACAAAAATGGTTGGTTCAGAAATCTAGAGTTTACAGAGAGTGACATGAGGGAAAGTGTTAGACAGGCAACAGAGGGAACGTGTTAGACAGGCAACAGAGGGACAAGGGTTAGACAGGCAACAGAGGGACAAGGGTTAGACAGGCAACAGAGGGACAAGGGTTAGACAGACAAAAGAGGGACAGGGTTAGACAGACAAAAGAGGGACAAGGGTTAGACAGGCAACAGAGGGACAAGGGTTAGACAGGCAACAGAGGGACAGGGTTAGACAGGCAACAGATGGACAAGGGTTAGACAGGCAAAAGAGGGACAAGGGTTAGACAGGCAACAGAGGGACAAGGGTTAGACAGGCAACAGAGGGACAAGGGTTAGACAGGCAACAGAGGGACAGGGTTAGACAGGCAACAGAGGGACAGGGTTAGACAGGTAACAGAGGACAGGGTTAGACAGGTAACAGAGGGACAGGGTTAGACAGGTAACAGAGGGACAGGGTTAGACAGGTAACAGAGGGACAGGGTTAGACAGGTAACAGAGGACAGGGTTAGACAGGCAACAGAGGGACAGGGTTAGACAGGTAACAGAGGACAGGGTTAGACAGGTAAAAGAGGGACAGGGTTAGACAGACAAAAGAGGGACAAGGGTTAGACAGGCAACATAGGGACAGGGTTAGACAGGCAACATAGGGACAGGGTTAGACAGGCAACAGAGGGACAGGGTTAGACAGGCAACAGAGGGACAGGGTTAGAACAGGTAAAAGAGGGACAGGGTTAGACAGGCAACAGAGGGACAGGGTTAGACAGGCAACAGAGGGACAGGGTTAGACAGGCAACAGAGGGACAGGGTTAGAACAGGTAAAAGAGGGACAGGGTTAGACAGGCAACAGAGGGACAGGGTTAGACAGGCAACAGAGGGACAGGGTTAGACAGGCAACAGAGGGACAGGGTTAGACAGGCAACAGAGGGACAGGGTTAGACAGACAACAGAGGGACAGGGTTAGACAGACAACAGAGGGACAGGGTTAGACAGACAACAGAGGGACAGGGTTAGACAGACAACAGAGGGACAGGGTTAGACAGGCAACAGAGGGACAAGGGTTAGACAGGTAAAAGAGGGACAGGGTTAGACAGGCAACAGAGGGACAGGGTTAGACAGACAACAGAGGGACAGGGTTAGACAGACAACAGAGGGACAAGGGTTAGACAGACAACAGAGGGACAAGGGTTAGACAGGTAAAAGAGGGACAGGGTTAGACAGACAACAGAAGGACAAGGGATAGACAGGTAAAAGAGGGACAGGGTTAGACAGACAACAGAAGGACAGGGTTAGACAGGCAACATAGGGACAGGGTTAGACAGACAACATAGGGACAGGGTTAGACAGACAACAGAGGGACAGGGTTAGACAGGCAACAGAGGGACAAGGGTTAGACAGACAACAGAGGGACAGGGTTAGACAGGCAACAGAGGGACAGGGTTAGACAGACAACAGAGGGACAGGGTTAGACAGACAACAGAGGGACAGGGTTAGACAGACAACAGAGGGACAGGGTTAGACAGACAACAGAGGGACAGGGTTAGACAGGCAACATAGGGACAAGGGTTAGACAGACAACATAGGGACAAGGGTTAGACAGACAACAGAGGGACAAGGGTTAGACAGACAACAGAGGGACAGGGTTAGACAGACAACAGAGGGACAGGGTTAGACAGACAACAGAGGGACAGGGTTAGACAGGCAACATAGGGACAAGGGTTAGACAGACAACATAGGGACAAGGGTTAGACAGACAACATAGGGACAAGGGTTAGACAGACAACAGAGGGACAAGGGTTAGACAGGCAACATAGGGACAAGGGTTAGACAGACAACATAGGGACAAGGGTTAGACAGACAACATAGGGACAAGGGTTAGACAGGCAACATAGGGACAAGGGTTAGACAGACAACATAGGGACAAGGGTTAGACAGACAACAGAGGGACAAGGGCTAGACAGGCAACATAGGGACAAGGGTTAGACAGACAACAGAGGGACAAGGGTTAGACAGACAACAGAGGGACAGGGTTAGACAGGCAACAGAGGGACAGGGTTAGACAGGCAACAGAGGGACAAGGGTTAGACAGACAACATAGGGACAGGGTTAGACAGGCAACAGAGGGACAGGGTTAGACAGACAACAGAGGGACAGGGTTAGACAGACAACAGAGGGACAGGGTTAGACAGGCAACAGAGGGACAGGGTTAGACAGGCAACATAGGGACAAGGGTTAGACAGGCAACAGAGGGACAGGGTTAGACAGACAACAGAGGGACAGGGTTAGACAGACAACAGAGGGACAGGGTTAGACAGACAACAGAGGGACAGGGTTAGACAGACAACAGAGGGACAGGGTTAGACAGACAACAGAGGGACAGGGTTAGACAGGCAACAGAGGGACAGGGTTAGACAGGCAACAGAGGGACAGGGTTAGACAGACAACAGAGGGACAGGTTTAGACAGGCAACATAGGGACAAGGGTTAGACAGACAACAGAGGGACAGGGTTAGACAGGCAACATAGGGACAGGGTTAGACAGACAACAGAGGGACAGGGTTAGACAGGCAACATAGGGACAGGGTTAGACAGACAACATAGGGACAGGGTTAGACAGGCAACATAGGGACAGGGTTAGACAGACAACATAGGGACAAGGGTTAGACAGACAACAGAGGGACAGGGTTAGACAGACAACAGAGGGACAAGGGTTAGACAGGCAACATAGGGACAGGGTTAGACAGACAACATAGGGACAAGGGTTAGACAGACAACAGAGGGACAGGGTTAGACAGACAACATAGGGACAAGGGTTAGACAGTCAACAGAGGGACAGGGTTAGACAGACAACAGAGGGACAGGGTTAGACAGACAACAGAGGGACAAGGGTTAGACAGACAACAGAGGGACAGGGTTAGACAGACAACATAGGGACAAGGGTTAGACAGGCAACAGAGGGACAGGGTTAGACAGGCAACAGCGGGACAGGGTTAGACAGACAACATAGGGACAAGGGTTAGACAGGCAACAGAGGGACAGGGTTAGACAGGCAACAGAGGGACAGGGTTAGACAGACAACAGAGGGACAGGGTTAGACAGACAACAGAGGGACAGGGTTAGACAGACAACAGAGGGACAAGGGTTAGACAGACAACAGAGGGACAAGGGTTAGACAGACAACAGAGGGACAGGGTTAGACAGACAACAGAGGGACAGGGTTAGACAGACAACAGAGGGACAGGGTTAGACAGACAACATAGGGACAAGGGTTAGACAGGCAACAGAGGGACAAGGGTTAGACAGACAAAAGAGGGACAAGGGTTAGACAGACAACAGAGGGACAAGGGTTAGACAGACAACATAGGGACAAGGGTTAGACAGACAACATAGGGACAAGGGTTAGACAGACAAAAGAGGGACAAGGGTTAGACAGACAACAGAGGGACAAGGGTTAGACAGACAACAGAGGGACAGGGTTAGACAGACAACATAGGGACAAGGGTTAGACAGACAACAGAGGGACAAGGGTTAGACAGACAACAGAGGGACAGGGTTAGACAGACAACAGAGGGACAGGGTTAGACAGGCAACAGAGGGACAGGGTTAGACAGGCAACAGAGGGACAGGGTTAGACAGACAACATAGGGACAAGGGTTAGACAGGCAACAGAGGGACAGGGTTAGACAGGCAACAGAGGGACAAGGGTTAGACAGACAACAGAGGGACAGGGTTAGACAGGCAATAGAGGGACAGGGTTAGACAGGCAACAGAGGGACAGGGTTAGACAGACAACATAGGGACAAGGGTTAGACAGGCAACAGAGGGACAGGGTTAGACAGGCAACAGAGGGACAGGGTTAGACAGACAACAGAGGGACAAGGGTTAGACAGACAACATAGGGACAAGGGTTAGACAGGCAACAGAGGGACAGGGTTAGACAGGCAACAGAGGGACAAGGGTTAGACAGACAACAGAGGGACAGGGTTAGACAGACAACAGAGGGACAGGGTTAGACAGGCAACAGAGGGACAGGGTTAGACAGACAACAGAGGGACAGGGTTAGACAAGCAACAGAGGGACAGGGTTAGACAGGCAACAGAGGGACAGGGTTAGACAGACAACAGAGGGACAGGGTTAGACAGGCAACAGAGGGACAAGGGTTAGACAGACAACATAGGGACAGGGTTAGACAGGTAACAGAGGACAGGGTTAGACAGGTAAAAGAGGGACAGGGTTAAACAGGCAACAGAGGGACAGGGTTAGACAGACAACAGAGGGACAGGGTTAGACAGACAACAGAGGGACAGGGTTAGACAGGCAACAGAGGGACAAGGGTTAGACAGACAACATAGGGACAGGGTTAGACAGGTAACAGAGGACAGGGTTAGACAGGTAAAAGAGGGACAGGGTTATACAGGCAACAGATGGACAAGGTTAGACTGGCAACATAGGGACAGGGTTAGACTGGCAACATAGGGACAGGGTTAGACAGGCAACATAGGGACAGGGTTAGACAGGCAACATAGGGACAGGGTTAGACAGGCAACAGAGGGACAGGGTTAGACAGGTAACATAGGGACAGGGATAGACAGACAACATAGGTACAGGGTTAGACAGGCAACAGAGGGACAGGGTTAGACAGGCAACAGAGGGACAGGGTTAGACAGGTAACATAGGGACAGGGTTAGACAGACAACATAGGTACAGGGTTAGACAGGCAACAGAGGGACAAGGTTAGACAGGCAACAGAGGTACAGGGTTAGACAGGCAACAGAGGGACAGGGTTAGACAGGCAACAGAGGGACAGGGTTAGACAGGCAACAGAGGGACAGGGTTAGACAGGCAACAGAGGGACAGGGTTAGACAGGTAAAAGAGGGACAGGGTTAGACAGGCAACAGAGGGACAGGGTTAGACAGGTAAAAGAGGGACAGGGTTAGACAGGCAACAGAGGGACAGGGTTAGACAGACAACAGAGGGACAGGGTTAGACAGGCAACAGAGGGACAGGGTTAGACAGGCAACAGAGGGACAGGGTTAGACAGGTAAAAGAGGGACAGGGTTAGACAGGCAACAGAGGGACAGGGTTAGACAGGTAAAAGAGGGACAGGGTTAGACAGACAACATAGGGACAGGGTTAGACAGGTAAAATAGGGACAGAGTTAGACAGGCAACATAGGTACAGGGTTAGACAGGCAACAGAGGGACAGGGTTAGACAGACAACATAGGGACAAGGGTTAGACAGGCAACAGAGGGACAGGGTTAGACAGGCAACAGAGGGACAGGGTTAGACAGACAACAGAGGGACAAGGGTTAGACAGACAACATAGGGACAAGGGTTAGACAGGCAACAGAGGGACAAGGGTTAGACAGACAACAGAGGGACAGGGTTAGACAGACAACATAGGGACAAGGGTTAGACAGACAACAGAGGGACAAGGGTTAGACAGACAACAGAGGGACAGGGTTAGACAGACAACAGAGGGACAGGGTTAGACAGGCAACAGAGGGACAGGGTTAGACAGGCAACAGAGGGACAGGGTTAGACAGACAACATAGGGACAAGGGTTAGACAGGCAACAGAGGGACAGGGTTAGACAGGCAACAGAGGGACAAGGGTTAGACAGACAACAGAGGGACAGGGTTAGACAGGCAATAGAGGGACAGGGTTAGACAGGCAACAGAGGGACAGGGTTAGACAGACAACATAGGGACAAGGGTTAGACAGGCAACAGAGGGACAGGGTTAGACAGGCAACAGAGGGACAGGGTTAGACAGACAACAGAGGGACAAGGGTTAGACAGACAACATAGGGACAAGGGTTAGACAGACAACAGAGGGACAGGGTTAGACAGACAACAGAGGGACAGGGTTAGACAGGCAACAGAGGGACAGGGTTAGACAGACAACAGAGGGACAGGGTTAGACAAGCAACAGAGGGACAGGGTTAGACAGGCAACAGAGGGACAGGGTTAGACAGACAACAGAGGGACAGGGTTAGACAGGCAACAGAGGGACAAGGGTTAGACAGACAACATAGGGACAGGGTTAGACAGGTAACAGAGGACAGGGTTAGACAGGTAAAAGAGGGACAGGGTTAAACAGGCAACAGAGGGACAGGGTTAGACAGACAACAGAGGGACAGGGTTAGACAGACAACAGAGGGACAGGGTTAGACAGGCAACAGAGGGACAAGGGTTAGACAGACAACATAGGGACAGGGTTAGACAGGTAACAGAGGACAGGGTTAGACAGGTAAAAGAGGGACAGGGTTATACAGGCAACAGATGGACAAGGTTAGACTGGCAACATAGGGACAGGGTTAGACTGGCAACATAGGGACAGGGTTAGACAGGCAACATAGGGACAGGGTTAGACAGGCAACATAGGGACAGGGTTAGACAGGCAACAGAGGGACAGGGTTAGACAGGTAACATAGGGACAGGGTTAGACAGACAACATAGGTACAGGGTTAGACAGGCAACAGAGGGACAGGGTTAGACAGGCAACAGAGGGACAGGGTTAGACAGGTAACATAGGGACAGGGTTAGACAGACAACATAGGTACAGGGTTAGACAGGCAACAGAGGGACAAGGTTAGACAGGCAACAGAGGTACAGGGTTAGACAGGCAACAGAGGGACAGGGTTAGACAGGCAACAGAGGGACAGGGTTAGACAGGCAACAGAGGGACAGGGTTAGACAGGCAACAGAGGGACAGGGTTAGACAGGTAAAAGAGGGACAGGGTTAGACAGGCAACAGAGGGACAGGGTTAGACAGGTAAAAGAGGGACAGGGTTAGACAGGCAACAGAGGGACAGGGTTAGACAGACAACAGAGGGACAGGGTTAGACAGGTAAAAGAGGGACAGGGTTAGACAGACAACATAGGGACAAGGGTTAGACAGGCAACAGAGGGACAGGGTTAGACAGGCAACAGAGGGACAGGGTTAGACAGACAACAGAGGGACAGGGTTAGACAGGCAACAGAGGGACAAGGGTTAGACAGACAACATAGGGACAGGGTTAGACAGGTAACAGAGGACAGGGTTAGACAGGTAAAAGAGGGACAGGGTTATACAGGCAACAGATGGACAAGGTTAGACTGGCAACATAGGGACAGGGTTAGACTGGCAACATAGGGACAGGGTTAGACAGGCAACATAGGGACAGGGTTAGACAGGCAACATAGGGACAGGGTTAGACAGGCAACAGAGGGACAGGGTTAGACAGGTAACATAGGGACAGGGTTAGACAGACAACATAGGTACAGGGTTAGACAGGCAACAGAGGGACAGGGTTAGACAGGCAACAGAGGGACAGGGTTAGACAGGTAACATAGGGACAGGGTTAGACAGACAACATAGGTACAGGGTTAGACAGGCAACAGAGGGACAAGGTTAGACAGGCAACAGAGGTACAGGGTTAGACAGGCAACAGAGGGACAGGGTTAGACAGGCAACAGAGGGACAGGGTTAGACAGGCAACAGAGGGACAGGGTTAGACAGGCAACAGAGGGACAGGGTTAGACAGGTAAAAGAGGGACAGGGTTAGACAGGCAACAGAGGGACAGGGTTAGACAGGTAAAAGAGGGACAGGGTTAGACAGGCAACAGAGGGACAGGGTTAGACAGACAACAGAGGGACAGGGTTAGACAGGCAACAGAGGGACAGGGTTAGACAGGCAACAGAGGGACAGGGTTAGACAGGTAAAAGAGGGACAGGGTTAGACAGGCAACAGAGGGACAGGGTTAGACAGGTAAAAGAGGGACAGGGTTAGACAGACAACATAGGGACAAGGGCTAGACAGGCAACAGAGGGACAGGGTTAGACAGGCAACAGAGGGACAGGGTTAGACAGGTAAAATAGGGACAGGGTTAGACAGGCAACAGAGGGACAGGGTTAGACAGACAACATAGGGACAAGGGTTAGACAGGCAACAGAGGGACAGGGTTAGACAGGCAACAGAGGGACAGGGTTAGACAGACAACATAGGGACAAGGGTTAGACAGGCAACAGAGGGACAGGGTTAGACAGGCAACAGAGGGACAGGGTTAGACAGACAACAGAGGGACAAGGGTTAGACAGACAACATAGGGACAAGGGTTAGACAGGCAACAGAGGGACAGGGTTAGACAGGCAACAGAGGGACAAGGGTTAGACAGACAACAGAGGGACAGGGTTAGACAGACAACAGAGGGACAGGGTTAGACAGGCAACAGAGGGACAGGGTTAGACAGACAACAGAGGGACAGGGTTAGACAGGCAACAGAGGGACAGGGTTAGACAGGCAACAGAGGGACAGGATTAGACAGACAACAGAGGGACAGGGTTAGACAGGCAACAGAGGGACAAGGGTTAGACAGACAACATAGGGACAGGGTTAGACAGGTAACAGAGGACAGGGTTAGACAGGTAAAAGAGGGACAGGGTTAAACAGGCAACAGAGGGACAGGGTTAGACAGACAACAGAGGGACAGGGTTAGACAGACAACAGAGGGACAGGGTTAGACAGGCAACAGAGGGACAAGGGTTAGACAGACAACATAGGGACAGGGTTAGACAGGTAACAGAGGACAGGGTTAGACAGGTAAAAGAGGGACAGGGTTATACAGGCAACAGATGGACAAGGTTAGACTGGCAACATAGGGACAGGGTTAGACTGGCAACATAGGGACAGGGTTAGACAGGCAACATAGGGACAGGGTTAGACAGGCAACATAGGGACAGGGTTAGACAGGCAACAGAGGGACAGGGTTAGACAGGTAACATAGGGACAGGGTTAGACAGACAACATAGGTACAGGGTTAGACAGGCAACAGAGGGACAGGGTTAGACAGGCAACAGAGGGACAGGGTTAGACAGGTAACATAGGGACAGGGTTAGACAGACAACATAGGTACAGGGTTAGACAGGCAACAGAGGGACAAGGTTAGACAGGCAACAGAGGTACAGGGTTAGACAGGCAACAGAGGGACAGGGTTAGACAGGCAACAGAGGGACAGGGTTAGACAGGCAACAGAGGGACAGGGTTAGACAGGCAACAGAGGGACAGGGTTAGACAGGTAAAAGAGGGACAGGGTTAGACAGGCAACAGAGGGACAGGGTTAGACAGGTAAAAGAGGGACAGGGTTAGACAGGCAACAGAGGGACAGGGTTAGACAGACAACAGAGGGACAGGGTTAGACAGGCAACAGAGGGACAGGGTTAGACAGGCAACAGAGGGACAGGGTTAGACAGGTAAAAGAGGGACAGGGTTAGACAGGCAACAGAGGGACAGGGTTAGACAGGTAAAAGAGGGACAGGGTTAGACAGGCAACATAGGGACAGGGTTAGACAGGTAAAATAGGGACAGAGTTAGACAGGCAACAGAGGGACAGGGTTAGACAGGTAAAATAGGGACAGAGTTAGACAGGCAACATAGGTACAGGGTTAGACAGGCAACAGAGGGACAGGGTTAGAACAGGTAAAAGAGGGACAGGGTTAGACAGGCAACATAGGGACAGGGTTAGACAGGCAACATAGGTACAGGGTTAGACAGGCAACAGAGGGACAGGGTTAGAACAGGTAAAAGAGGGACAGGGTTAGACAGGCAACATAGGGACAGGGTTAGACAGGCAACATAGGGACAGGGTTAGACAGGCAACAGAGGGACAGGGTTAGACGGACAACAGAAGGACAGGGTTAGACAGGCAACAGAGGAACAGGGTTAGACAGGCAACAGAGGGACAGGGTTAGACAGGTAACAGAGGACAGGGTTAGACAGGTAAAAGAGGGACAGGGTTATACAGGCAACAGATGGACAAGGTTAGACTGGCAACATAGGGACAGGGTTAGACAGGCAACACGGGGACAGGGTTAGACAGGCAACAGAGGGACAGGGTTAGACAGGCAACAGAGGGACAAGGTTAGACAGACACCACAGGGACAGGGTTAGACAGGCAACATAGGGACAGGGTTAGACAGGCAACAGAGGGATAGGGTTAGACAGGCAACAGAGGGACAGGGTTAGACAGACAACAGAAGGACAGGGTTAAACAGGCAACATAGGGACAGGGTTAGACAGGCAACAGAGGGACAAGGTTAGACAGACACCACAGGGACAGGGTTAGACAGGCAACATAGGGACAGGGTTAGACAGGCAACATAGGGACAGGGTTAGACAGGCAAAAGAGGGACAGGGTTAGACAGGCAACAGAGGGACAGGGTTAGAAAGACAACATAGGGACAGGGTTAGACAGGCAACAGAGGGACAGGACTAGACAGAGAGTTACAGGGTTAGACAGGTAACAGAGGTACAGGACTAGACAGAGAGTTACAGGGTTAGACAGGTAACAGAGGTACAGGACTAGACAGAGAGGTACAGGACTAGACAGAGAGGTACAGGACTAGACAGAGAGGTACAGGGTTAGACAGAGAGGTACAGGACTAGACAGAGAGGTACAGTGTTAGACAGAGAGGTACAGAGAGGTACAGGGTTAGACAGAGAGGTACAGGGTTAGACAGAGAGGTAGAGGACTAGACAGAGAGCTACAGGGTTAGACAGAGAGGTACAGGACTAGACAGAGAGGTACAGGACTAGACAGAAAGATACAGGGTTAGACAGACAACAGAGGTACATGGTTAGACAGAGAGGTACAGGACTAGACAGAGAGGTACAGGGTTAGACAGAGAGGTACAGGACTAGACAGAGAGGTACAGGGTTAGACAGAGAGGTACAGGACTAGACAGAGAGGTACATGGTTAGACAGAGAGGTACAGGACTAGACAGAGAGGTACAGGACTAGACAGAGAGGTACATGACTAGACAGAGAGGTACAGGGTTAGACAGAGAGGTACAGGACTAGACAGAGAGGTGCAGGGTTAGACAGAGAGGTACAGGACTAGACAGAGAGGTACAGGACTAGACAGAGAGGTACATGGTTAGACAGAGAGGTGCAGGGTTAGCCAGAGATGTACAGGACTAGACAGAGAGGTGCAGGGTTAGACAGAGAGGTACAGGACTAGACAGAGAGGTACATGGTTAGACAGAGAGGTACAGGACTAGACAGAGAGGTACAGGACTAGACAGAGAGATACAGGGTTAGACAGACAACAGAGGTACAGGACTAGACAGAGAGGTACAGGGTTAGACAGAGAGGTACAGGGTTAGACAGAGAGGTGTAGGGTTAGACAGAGAGGTACAAGGTTAGACAGAGAGGTACAGGGTTAAACAGAGAGGTACAGTACTAGACAGAGAGGTACAGGGTTAGACAGAGAGGTACATGACTAGACAGAGAGGTACAGGACTAGACAGAGAGGTACATGACTAGACAGAGAGGTACAGGACTAGACAGAGAGGTACAGGACTAGACAGAGAGGTACAAGGTTAGACAGAGAGGTACAGGACTAGACAGAGAGGTACAAGGTTAGACAGAGAGGTGTAGGGTTAAACAGAGAGGTGCAGGACTAGACAGAGAGGTACAGGGTTAAACAGAGAGGTACAGGACTAGACAGAGAGGTACAGGACTAGACAGAGAGGTACATGACTAGACAGAGAGGTGCAGGACTAGACAGAGAGGTACAAGGTTAGACAGAGAGGTGTAGGGTTAGACAGAGAGGTACAAGGTTAGACAGAGAGGTACAGGGTTAAACAGAGAGGTACAGTACAAGACAGAGAGGTACAGGGTTAGACAGATAGGTAAATGACTAGACAGAGAGGTACAGGACTAGACAGAGAGGTACAAGGTTAGACAGAGAGGTGTAGGGTTAGACAGAGAGGTACAGGACTAGACAGAGAGGTACAGGGTTAGACAGAGAGGTACAGTACTAGACAGAGAGGTACAGGGTTAGACAGAGAGGTACATGACTAGACAGAGAGGTACAGGGTTAGACAGAGAGGTGTAGGGTTAGACAGAGAGGTACAGGGTTAGACTGAGAGGTACAGGACTAGACAGAGAGGTACAGGGTTAGACAGAAAGGTACAGGGTTAGACAGAGAGGTACAGGGTTAGACAGAGAGGTACAGGACTAGACAGAGAGGTACAGGACTAGACAGAGAGGTACAGGACTAGACAGAGAGGTACAGGACTAGACAGAGAGGTACAGGGTTAGACAGAAAGGTACAGGACTAGACAGAGAGGTACAGAGAGGTACAGGACTAGACAGAGAGGTACAGGGTTAGACAGAGAGGTACAGGACTAGACAGAGAGGTACAGGACTAGACAGAGAGGTACATGACTAGACAGAGAGGTACAGGGTTAGACAGAGAGGTACCTGACTAGACAGAGAGGTACAGGACTAGACAGAGAGGTACAGGACTAGACAGAGAGGTACAGGACTAGGCAGAGAGGTGCAGGGTTAGACAGAGAGGTGCAGGGTTAGACAGAGAGGTACAGGACTAGACAGAGAGGTACAGGACTAGACAGAGAGGTGCAGGGTTTGACAGAGAGGTGCAGGACTAGACAGAGAGATACAGGACTAGACAGAGAGGTGCAGGGTTAGACAGAGAGGTACAGGACTAGACAGAGAGGTACAGGACTAGACAGAGAGGTGCAGGGTTAGACAGAGAGGTACAGGACTAGACAGAGAGTTACAGGGTTAGACAGGTAACAGAGGTACAGGACTAGACAGAGAGGTACAGGACTAGACAGAGAGGTACAGGGTTAGACAGAGAGGTACAGGGTTAGACAGAGAGGTACAGGACTAGACAGAGAGGTACAGGGTTAGACAGAGAGGTACAGAGAGGTACATGGTTAGACAGAGAGGTGCAGGGTTAGACAGATAGGTACATGACTAGACAGAGAGGTACAGGGTTAGACAGAGAGGTACAGAGAGGTACAGGGTTAGACAGAGAGGTACAGGGTTAGACAGAGAGGTACAGGACTAGACAGAGAGGTACAGGGTTAGACAGAGAGGTACAGGACTAGACAGAGAGGTACAGGGTTAGACAGAGAGGTACAGGGTTAGCCAGAGATGTACAGGACTAGACAGAGAGGTGCAGGGTTAGACAGAGAGGTAGAGGACTAGACAGAGAGCTACAGGGTTAGACAGAGAGGTACAGGACTAGACAGAGAGGTACAGGACTAGACAGAAAGATACAGGGTTAGACAGACAACAGAGGTACATGGTTAGACAGAGAGGTACAGGACTAGACAGAGAGGTACAGGGTTAGACAGAGAGGTACAGGACTAGACAGAGAGGTACAGGGTTAGACAGAGAGGTACAGGACTAGACAGAGAGGTACATGGTTAGACAGAGAGGTAAAGGACTAGACAGAGAGGTACAGGACTAGACAGAGAGGTACATGACTAGACAGAGAGGTACAGGACTAGACAGAGAGGTACAGGGTTAGCCAGAGATGTACAGGACTAGACAGAGAGGTGCAGGGTTAGACAGAGAGGTACAGGACTAGACAGAGAGGTACATGGTTAGACAGAGAGGTACAGGACTAGACAGAGAGGTACAGGACTAGACAGAGAGATACAGGGTTAGACAGACAACAGAGGTACAGGACTAGACAGAGAGGTACAGGGTTAGACAGAGAGGTACAGGGTTAGACAGAGAGGTGTAGGGTTAGACAGAGAGGTACAAGGTTAGACAGAGAGGTACAGGGTTAAACAGAGAGGTACAGTACTAGACAGAGAGGTACAGGGTTAGACAGAGAGGTACATGACTAGACAGAGAGGTACAGGACTAGACAGAGAGGTACATGACTAGACAGAGAGGTACAGGACTAGACAGAGAGGTACAGGACTAGACAGAGAGGTACAAGGTTAGACAGAGAGGTACAGGACTAGACAGAGAGGTACAAGGTTAGACAGAGAGGTGTAGGGTTAAACAGAGAGGTACAGGACTAGACAGAGAGGTACAGGGTTAAACAGAGAGGTACATGACTAGACAGAGAGGTACAGGACTAGACAGAGAGGTACAAGGTTAGACAGAGAGGTACAGGACTAGACAGAGAGGTACAAGGTTAGACAGAGAGGTGTAGGGTTAGACAGAGAGGTACAAGGTTAGACAGAGAGGTACAGGGTTAAACAGAGAGGTACAGTACAAGACAGAGAGGTACAGGGTTAGACAGAGAGGTACATGACTAGACAGAGAGGTACAGGACTAGACAGAGAGGTACAATGTTAGACAGAGAGGTGTAGGGTTAGACAGAGAGGTACAGGACTAGACAGAGAGGTACAGGGTTAGACAGAGAGGTACAGTACTAGACAGAGAGATACAGGGTTAGACAGAGAGGTACATGACTAGACAGAGAGGTACAGGGTTAGACAGAGAGGTTTAGGGTTAGACAGAGAGGTACAGGGTTAGACTGAGAGGTACAGGACTAGACAGAGAGGTACAGGGTTAGACAGAAAGGTACAGGGTTAGACAGAGAGGTACAGGGTTAGACAGAGAGGTACAGGACTAGACAGAGAGGTACAGGACTAGACAGAGAGGTACAGGACTAGACAGAGAGGTACAGGACTAGACAGAGAGGTACAGGACTAGACAGAGAGGTACAGGGTTAGACAGAAAGGTACAGGACTAGACAGAGAGGTACAGAGAGGTACAGGACTAGACAGAGAGGTACAGGGTTAGACAGAGAGGTACAGGACTAGACAGAGAGGTACAGAGAGGTACAGGACTAGACAGAGAGGTACAGGGTTAGACAGAGAGGTACAGGACTAGACAGAGAGGTACAGGACTAGACAGAGAGGTACATGACTAGACAGAGAGGTACAGGGTTAGACAGAGAGGTACATGACTAGACAGAGAGGTACATGACTAGACAGAGAGGTACAGGACTAGACAGAGAGGTACAGGACTAGACAGAGAGGTACAGGACTAGGCAGAGAGGTGCAGGGTTAGACAGAGAGGTGCAGGGTTAGACAGAGAGGTACAGGACTAGACAGAGAGGTACAGGACTAGACAGAGAGGTGCAGGGTTTGACAGAGAGGTGCAGGACTAGACAGAGAGATACAGGACTAGACAGAGAGGTGCAGGGTTAGACAGAGAGGTACAGGACTAGACAGAGAGGTACAGGACTAGACAGAGAGGTGCAGGGTTAGACAGAGAGGTACAGGACTAGACAGAGAGGTGCAGGGTTAGACAGAGAGGTGCAGGGTTAGACAGAGAGATATAGGGTTAGACAGGCAACAGAGGGATTAGACAGGCATCAGTTAACAACCATCCATTGTTATCAATGCCCCTGGTCTCCTCTCTCCCATAGCTATGGGACTGTGTCCTCAATGTCAAACCAGTTAAAACATTCAGACTGTATTTTCCAGCTAGCAGTGTATGTACTCAGTAGTGTCGACAGAGAACAGTTCTGTAGGCTACTGCATATCAATGCCAATCATACACCTTGACTCTGTGTCCTCTCTCTGCTCTCTCCTCTTCCGAGCCATGAGACCGTTTAATCAATGTCAAACCAAACATGTTATTTGTCACCAATCTCTGTGTCTCTCTCCTGTCTCCCTTCTCATTATTCTCTCTCCCTAGCTAGGAGCCTGTGTACCAAACACTACATTAACCCTCTACCTCCACTCCCTTCTCTCTCCCTAGCTAGGAGCCTGTGTACCAAACACAACGCTAACCCTGTCCCTTCTCTTCCCCTAGCTATGCGCCTATGCACTGAGGAGTGTCGTGTGTTGGGCCATTCTGACCAGTGCTGGATGCCTCCCCTGGCCCTCTCCCTGTCCTCCCCGGCCTCCTCCTCCTCTGACTACCGCAGCAACATGTTTATCCCAGGGGAGGAGTCCTCTAACCAGCCCCCCCACCTCCTCGATGATGACCAGACTTCCATCGACTCCTCGGAGCGCAGGAAGAGCTTCTCCACCTTCGGGAAGGAGTCCGGGACTTCTGAGGAGGGAGGGGTCAGTGAAGGGAGTTCCTTGCTTTCGGAGATGAACGGAATCTTCCAGCGCCTGCTCCCGCCGTCACTGGACTCGTACGCCGAGTGCAACGAAAACAACGTTGCTGCCGCGGCAACGGAAAGAGGAAGTGGAAAGGGTGGCCACGCCAAGGGGCTGTTACCGGGCGGCAACAACACCAAAGGCCCCGCCTCCTACCCGGCGGGCGTGGCGGCGTGGGCGGCTAACACCCACTATCTCAACCCCGGAGGCGGAGCTGTCGGACAAAGCCCATCAAGTCACAACACCAACAACCTCACCAACATGGCCGCCTCGTCCACCTCCTCTTCCTCCTCCAACCAGCCGCCACACCTAAGATGGCTGCCTGCCATGGAGGAGATCCCAGAAAACTATGAGGAGGATGAGCTGGAGAGTATGCTAGGGATGGGGTTCCTGGGGGGGAAGCAGCGCAGTGACAGCCACGATGACATGATGGACGCTAGTGAGTTGGTCACCGAGATTAATAAACTACTGCAGGACGTCAGGCAGACCTAGAGAGAGACGGAGAGAGAGAGAGAGAGAGCGAGAGAGAAAGAGAGAAGGAGGGAGGGGGAGGAGAGAGAGACATAGAGAGGGAGGGAGGGGGAGGAGAGAGAGACAGAGAGAAGGGAGGGAGGAGAAGGAGAGAGAGACAGAGAGAAGGGAAGGGAGGGATAGGGGAGAAATGCTCTTCTGGACACCCTACAAACTAACAAAGCTTAAGAGTCTTTGTCCATATTTGGTCAGAGCTAGAGAGTTAGGAGAAACACATACATAGTGGCCGTTCAAACTGAAGTCATGCTACTGACTGTTCCATAGGTCTTCTCTATGGCCAATGAGAGGCCACGGACCAGTAAACAGGAAAATTAACTGATCCTATAGCACTGATGGTTTTTCTGGGATCTTAAGACGTTATTCAAACGTTGGTGAGACGTTTCAATGTTGTTTGGACGTTGTGGTTGGGCCACAGATCAACAAGGCTTGAACCAACGCCCAGAGACAATATTCTAAACTCCTTCATGTTTATAACGATGTGAAAGAACTATGAGAGATATTACTATGGACAGTGTTTGCATTTATAATGTACAGCCCACGTTACTGTGAAAAGACATGCCCTCAAAACGTTTTGATGTCTCCTTGTCATGTGAACGTTAATAACTGTGGTGTACATTGTGCATGTACAAACCCCTTTGTATTTTAAAAATACACACTTTTATACGCTCTCTTTCTATCTATATTTATATGTATGTTTGTACAGAAGAAAAACTAATGAAAAACAAATATTTTTTGATATTTTCCACTGCATCTGTCATATATTATCAATCCATGTCGTTTTTTTTACTCCGTCGTTTTTTTGTATTTTTTATTTTTGTTGTAAATGATAAATATTTAATTATTGTTTATTGAAAGTGTGTGTATCAATCACAAGTCACCGTGGTGTAAGGTCGGCAGTGTGTGTCCCACGTCCAACATGGCATCCTCTTCCCTAGCAGCCTAGAGTCCTAGTGCCCTACCTAGAGAACGGGGTTCCATTTGGGATGTTCCCTAGCAGCCTAGAGTCCTAGTGCACTACCTAGAGAACAGGGTTCCATTTGGGATGTTCCCTAGCAGCCTAGAGTCCTAGTGCACTACCTAGAGAACAGGGTTCCATTTGGGATGTTCCCTAGCAGCCTAGAGTCCTAGTGCACTACCTAGAGAACAGGGTTCCATTTGGGATGTTCCCTAGCAGCCTAGAGTCCTAGTGCACTACCTAGAGAACAGGGTTCCATTTGGGATGTTCCCTAGCAGCCTAGAGTCCTAGTGCACTACCTAGAGAAAGGGGTTCCATTTGGGATGTAGCCTGTGTGTCTGTACGGTACCTGTCAGTGTATCAGTTTTCATTGTGACCAACGGATTGGACGTAATAAAGCTGAAATCAATGAGGTGTCGCAGTCCCTATTACATAACAATGTCAGGTGATGTTTTTCATCAACTGACACCCGCTAATTATCTAGTCAAAGAAATATGTATTTCTCTCTCTCTCTCTCTCTCTCTCTCTCTCTCTCTCTCTCTCTCTCTCTCTCTCTCTCTCTCTCTCTCTCTCTCTCTCTCTCTCTCTCTCTCTCTGTCTCTCTGTCTCTCTCTATCTCTCTCCCCCTTCTCTCTTTCTCTACCCCCCTTTCTCTCTCTCTCTCTCTCTCTCTCCCTCTATCTCGCCTCTATCTCTCTCCCCCTTCTCTCTTTCTCTACCCCCCTTTCTCTCTCTCTCTCTCTCTCTCTCTCTCGCTCTCCCCCCTTCTAACTCTCTCTCTCCCCCTCTAACTCTCTCTCTCCCCTTCTCCCTCTCTCTCTCTCTCTCTCTCCGACTCCTTATACAAAAATGAATTAATTCTAAATCAACATTTGTATCCAAATGTGATCGAAGAAAGAGCTTCATGTGGAAATCAACACCAGCTTCTCAGTCATTCTAGTTGCCCTTCTGAGTGTTGGCTCCTCCTACTGTCGAGTGTAGGTACTACAAGTCCCAGTCAACCACTAGACCAGCTGCAGCGGCAGCTTCATGTAACAGGTTCATACTTAAAACACAACACATGGACAACATGAAATGTTTTGCTACGGTGTTGTGCTAATGAACACACTCCAGATGTGATGGGTTTAATCATGACTCAATCTGACAGAGAGAAGAAGAAGCCTTTGAGTCTGTTGATTTTACAATCATCACTTTACATTAACATGCAGTCAGGGTTGATTTGGTTTTCTCACGCGTCAAAAGGCGCTTGTCTCGGAGAACGTCCCAGATGGTGGCTGCAGTGGCTGTCAGTTACCACATGCACGGCTCCACATCAAGACATATCACAGGATAATGACAAACACACACACACTCACACACACACACACACTACACCGTCCCACGTCAAGACATATCACAGGGTAATGACAAACACACACACACTCACACACATACACACACTACACCGTCCCACGTCAAGACATATCACAGGATAATGACAAACACACACACACTCACACAACACACACACTACACCGTCCCACGTCGTGATACATCTATTTAAAATGACAAATACACTCACACACAACACACACACACACAACAATGTCCAACGTCGTGATTAATCAAATTATAATGACGGAAACATTCATGCCATATGGAAAGGCTAATTTCATTAATGAAAGAGGAGAAACTACATCGCGTTATTTCACAAATAACCATATGCTAAGCTCACACACACACACACACACACACACACACACACACACACACACACACACACACACACACACACACACACACACACACACACACACACACACACACACACACACACACACACACACACAAACTACACCTTACGTCAGGTAGGAAAAACATTTTAAAAAGAAGGGAAACCAAGAACAAACGTTCAGATTTCTATATTTTGTTAATTTGCATTTCGTTGCTCACCAAGACATTAAATAGAGAACAGGCCAACGCAATACACCTGGAAGGAAGAAACATCCAACAGAAGCAGAGGAAGCAACAATACACCTGGAAGGAAGAAACATCCAACAGAAGCAGAGGAAGGAACACTACACCTGGAAGGAAGAAACATCCAACAGAAGCAGAGGAAGCAACACTACACCTGGAAGGAAGCAACATCCAACAGAAGCAGAGGAAGCAACAATACACCTGGAAGGAAGAAACATCTAACAGAAGCAGAGGAAGGAACACTACACCTGGAAGGAAGAAACATCCAACAGAAGCAGAGGTTTACATCAAGTGTCACACACGCAAACACACACAGATGAATGCAAAAAATTAAAACATAATTATTCAGTATGATTACTCAGAGTCAAAGACCCAACTAAAGCATTAGTCCCACTGTCACATTTATAAATACTACATGTTATCCTGTCTCCTATATATAAATACTACATGTTATCCTGTCTCCTATATATAAATACTACATGTCATTCTGTCTCCTATATATAAATACTACATGTTATCCTGTCTCCTATATATAAATACTACATGTTATCCTGTCTCCTATATATAAATACTACATGCTATCCTGTCTCCTATATATAAATACTACATGTTATCCTGTCTCCTATATATAAATACTACATGTTATCCTGTCTCCTATATATAAATACTACATGTTATCCTGTCTCCTATATATAAATACTACATGTTATCCTGTCTCCTCTATATAAATACTACATGTTATCATGTCTCCTATATATAAATACGACATGGCATCATGTCTCCTATATATAAATACTAAATGTTATTCTGTCTCCTATATATAAATACTACATGACATAATGTCTCCTACATATAAATACTACATGTTATCCTGTCTCCTATATATAAATACTACATGTTATCCTGTCTCATATATATAAATACTACATGGCATCATGTCTCCTATATATAAATACTACATGTTATTATGTCTCCTATACATAAATACTACATGTTATTCTGTCTCCTATATATAAATACTACATGTTATCCTGTCTCCTATATATAAATACTACATGTTATCCTGTCTCCTCTATATAAATATCACATGTTATCCTGTCTCCTATATATAAATACTACATGTTATCCTGTCTCCTATATATAAATACTACATGTTATCCTGTCTCCTATATATAAATACTACATGTTATCCTGTCTCCTATATATAAATACTACATGTTATCCTGTCTCCTCTATATAAATACTACATGTTATCATGTCTCCTATATATAAATACTACATGGCATCATGTCTCCTATATATAAATACTACATGTTATTCTGTCTCCTATATATAAATACTACATGTTATCCTGTCTCCTATATATAAATACTACATGTTATCCTGTCTCCTATATATAAATACTACATGTTATCCTGTCTCCTATATATAAATACTACATGTTATCCTGTCTCCTATATATAAATACTACATGTTATCCTGTCTCATATATATAAATACTACATGGCATCATGTCTCCTATATATAAATACTACATGTTATCCTGTCTCCTATATATAAATACTACATGTTATCCTGTATCATATATATAAATACTACATGTTATCCTGTCTCCTATATATAAATACTACATGTTATCCTGTCTCCTATATATAAATACTACATGTTATCCTGTCTCCTATATATAAATACTACATGTTATCCTGTCTCCTATATATAAATACTACATGTTATCCTGTCTCCTATATATAAATACTACATGTTATCATGTCTCCTATATATAAATACTACATGTTATCCTGTCTCCTATATATAAATACTACATGTTATTCTGTCTCCTATATATAAATACTACATGTTATCCTGTCTCCTATATATAAATACTACATGTTATCCTGTCTCATATATATAAATACTACATGGCATCATGTCTCCTATATATAAATACTACATGTTATCCTGTCTCCTATATATAAATACTACATGTTATCCTGTATCATATATATAAATACTACATGTTATCCTGTCTCCTATATATAAATACTACATGTTATCCTGTCTCCTATATATAAATACTACATGTTATCCTGTCTCCTATATATAAATACTACATGTTATCCTGTCTCCTATATATAAATACTACATGTTATCCTGTCTCCTATATATAAATACTACATGTTATCCTGTCTCCTATATATAAATACTACATGTTATCCTGTCTCCTATATATAAATACTACATGTTATCCTGTCTCCTCTATATAAATACTACATGTTATCATGTCTCCTATATATAAATACTACATGGCATCATGTCTCCTATATATAAATACTACATGTTATTCTGTCTCCTATATATAAATACTACATGTTATCCTGTCTCCTATATATAAATACTACATGTTATCCTGTCTCCTATATATAAATACTACATGTTATTCTGTCTCCTATATATAAATACTACATGTTATCCTGTCTCCTATATATAAATACTACATGTTATCCTGTCTCATATATATAAATACTACATGGCATCATGTCTCCTATATATAAATACTACATGTTATCCTGTCTCCTATATATAAATACTACATGTTATCCTGTATCATATATATAAATACTACATGTTATCCTGTCTCCTATATATAAATACTACATGTTATCCTGTCTCCTATATATAAATACTACATGTTATCCTGTCTCCTATATATAAATACTAGATGTTATCCTGTCTCCTATATATAAATACTACATGTTATCCTGTCTCCTATATATAAATACTACATGACATCATCTCTCCTACATATAAATACTACATGTTATCCTGTCTCCTATATATAAATACTACATGTTATCCTGTCTCATATATATAAATACTACATGGCATCATGTCTCCTATATATAAATACTACATGTTATTATGTCTCCTATATATAAATACTACATGTTATTCTGTCTCCTATATATAAATACTACATGTTATCCTGTCTCCTATATATAAATACTACATGTTATCCTGTCTCCTCTATATAAATACCACATGTTATCCTGTCTCCTATATATAAATACTACATGTTATCCTGTCTCCTATATATAAATACTACATGTTATCCTGTCTCCTATATATAAATACTACATGTTATCCTGTCTCCTATATATAAATACTACATGTTATCCTGTCTCCTCTATATAAATACTACATGTTATCATGTCTCCTATATATAAATACTACATGGCATCATGTCTCCTATATATAAATACTACATGTTATCCTGTCTCCTATATATAAATACTACATGTTATCCTGTATCATATATATAAATACTACATGTTATCCTGTCTCCTATATATAAATACTACATGTTATCCTGTCTCCTATATATAAATACTACATGTTATCCTGTCTCCTATATATAAATACTACATGTTATCCTGTCTCCTATATATAAATACTACATGTTATCCTGTCTCCTATATATAAATACTACATGTTATCATGTCTCCTATATATAAATACTACATGTTATCCTGTCTCCTATATATAAATACTACGTGTTATCCTGTCTCCTATATATAAATACTACATGTTATCCTGTCTCCTATATATAAATACTACATGTTATCCTGTCTCCTATATATAAAAACTACATGTTATCCTGTCTCCTATATATAAATACTACATGTTATCCTGTCTCCTATATATAAATACTACATGTTATCCTGTCTCCAATATATAAATACTACATGTTATCCTGTCTCCTACATATAAATACTACATGTTATCCTGTCTCCTATATATAAATACTACATGTTATCCTGTCTCCTATATATAAATACTACATGTTATCCTGTCTCCTATATATAAAGACTACATGTTATCCTGTCTCCTATATATAAATAATACATGTTATCCTGTCTCCTATATAAAAATACTACATGTTATCCTGTCTCCTATATATAAATACTACATGTTATCCTGTCTCCTCTATATAAATACTACATGTTATCATGTCTCCTATATATAAATACTACATGGCATCATGTCTCCTATATATAAATACTACATGTTATTCTGTCTCCTATATATAAATACTACATGTTATCCTGTCTCCTATATATAAATACTACATGTTATCCTGTCTCCTATATATAAATACTACATGTTATTCTGTCTCCTATATATAAATACTACCTGTTATCCTGTCTCCTATATATAAATACTACATGTTATCCTGTCTCATATATATAAATACTACATGCCTGTTCTATATATAAATACTACATGTTATCCTGTCTCCTATATATAAATACTACATGTTATCCTGTCTCCTATATATAAATACTACATGTTATCCTGTACTCACTATATATAAATACTACATGTTATCCTGTCTCCTATATATAAAGACTACATGTTATCCTGTCTCCTATATATAAATAATACATGTTATCCTGTCTCCTATATAAAAATACTACATGTTATCCTGTCTCCTATATATAAATACTACATGTTATCCTGTCTCCTCTATATAAATACTACATGTTATCATGTCTCCTATATATAAATACTACATGGCATCATGTCTCCTATATATAAATACTACATGTTATTCTGTCTCCTATATATAAATACTAAATGTTATCCTGTCTCCTATATATAAATACTACATGTTATCCTGTCTCCTATATATAAATACTACATGTTATTCTGTCTCCTATATATAAATACTACATGTTATCCTGTCTCCTATATATAAATACTACATGTTATCCTGTCTCATATATATAAATACTACATGGCATCATGTCTCCTATATATAAATACTACATGTTATCCTGTCTCCTATATATAAATACTACATGTTATCCTGTATCATATATATAAATACTACATGTTATCCTGTCTCCTATATATAAATACTACATGTTATCCTGTCTCCTATATATAAATACTACATGTTATCCTGTCTCCTATATATAAATACTACATGTTATCCTGTCTCCTATATATAAATACTACATGTTATCCTGTCTCCTATATATAAATACTACATGTTATCCTGTCTCCTATATATAAATACTACATGTTATCCTGTCTCCTATATATAAATACTACATGTTATCCTGTCTCCTATATATAAATACTACATGTTATCCTGTCTCCTATATATAAATACTACATGTTATCCTGTCTCCTATATATAAATACTACATGTTATCCTGTCTCCTATATATAAATACTACATGTTATCCTGTCTCCTATATATAAATACTACATGTTATCCTGTCTCCTATATATAAATACTACATGTTATCCTGTCTCCTATAAATAAATACTACATGTTATCCTGTCTCCTATATATAAATACTACATGTTATCCTGTCTCCTATATATAAATACTACATGTTATCCTGTCTCCTATATATAAATAATACATGTTATCCTGTCTCCTATATATAAATACTACATGTTATCCTGTCTCCTATATATAAAGACTACATGTTATCCTGTATCATATATATAAATACTACATGTTATCCTGTCTCCTATATATAAATACTACATGTTATCCTGTCTCCTATATATAAATACTACAGGTTATCCTGTCTCCTATATATAAATACTACATGTTATCCTGTCTCCTTTATATAAAGACTACATGTTATCCTGTATCATATATATAAATACTACATGTTATCCTGTCTCCTATATATAAATACTACATGTTATCCTGTCTCCTATATATAAAGACTACATGTTATCCTGTATCATATATATAAATACTACATGTTATCCTGTCTCCTATATATAAATACTACATGTTATCCTGTCTCCTATATATAAAGACTACATGTTATCCTGTAACATATATATAAATACTACATGTTATCCTGTCTCCTATATATAAATACTACATGTTATCCGGTCTCCTATATATAAATACTACATGTTATCCTGTCTCCTATATATAAATACTACATGTTATCCTGTCTCCTATATATAAATACTACATGTTATCCTGTCTCCTATATATAAATACTACATGTTATCCTGTCTCCTATATATAAATACTACATGTTATCCTGTCTCCTATATATAAATACTACATGTTATCCTGTCTCCTATATATAAATACTACATGTTATCCTGTCTCCTATATATAAAGACTACATGGTATCCTGTGTCTTACATAATGCAGTATGCATGACCAGGGCCTGTAGTTAAACCCATTAGGATCTGGTTTGACCGGAGCCTGTAGTTAAACCCATTAGGATCTGGTTTGACCAGGGCCTGTAGTTAAATGTAGTGTGATCTGGTTTGACCGGGGCCTGTAGTTAAATCCATTAGGATCTGGTTTGACCAGGGCCTGTAGTTAAACCCATTGTGATCTGGTTTGACACTGTGCACTATATAGGGAATAGGGCCCTGGTCTAAAGTAGTGCACTATATAGGGAATAGGGCCCTGGTCAACAGTAGTACACTATATAGGGAATAGGGCTCTGGTCAACAGTAGTACACTATATAGGGAATAGGGCCCTGGTCAACAGTAGTGCACTATATAGGGAATAGGGCTCTGGTCAACAGTAATACACTATATAGGGAATAGGGCCCTGGTCAACAGTAGTGCACTATATAGGGAATAGGGCTCTGGTCAACAGTAATACACTATATAGGGAATAGGGCTCTGGTCAACAGTAGTGCACTATATAGGGAATAGGGCCCTGGTCAACAGTAGTACACTATATAGGGAATAGGGCTCTGGTCAACAGTAATACACTATATAGGGAATATGGCTCTGGTCAACAGTAGTGCACTATATAGGGAATAGGGCCCTGGTCAAAAGTAGTGCACTATATAGGGAATAGGGCCCTGGTCAACAGTAGTACACTATATAGGGAATAGGGCCCTGGTCAACAGTAGTACACTATATAGGGAATAGGGCCCTGTTCAACAGTAGTACACTATATAGGGAATAGGGCCCTGGTCAACAGTAGTACACTATATTGGGAATAGGGGTCTAGGTGTACGATGTGGAATGCATTCTAAGAGGGCTCTAGTGAGGCGTAACCTTGGAGACACTGTGGTAACATTAATACCTTTATATAATATGAATTTGAAATAGTGAGTTTGTTAGAACAACCAAATTATGTTCTGCAAGACCTGGAGTTTACATCATTAACAATACCACACTACTTTTCATCAGGACCAGTAGGGTGAGTAGTGCACTACATTTGACCAGGACCTATAGGGTAAGTAGTGAACCACATTTGACCAGGACCAATAGGGTAAGTAGTGAACTACATTTGACCAGGACCTATAGGGTAAGTAGTGAACTACATTTGACCAGGACCTATAGGGTAAGTAGTGAACTACATTTGACCAGGACCTATAGGGTAAGTAGTGAACTACATTTGACCAGGACCTATAGGGTAAGTAGTGAACTACATTTGACCAGGACCAATAGGGTAAGTAGTGAACTACATTTGACCAGGACCTATAGGGTAAGTAGTGCACTACATTTGACCAGGACCAATAGGGTAAGTAGTGAACTACATTTGACCAGGACCAATAGGGTAAGTAGTGAACTACATTTGACCAGGACCTATAGGGTAAGTAGTGCACTACATTTGATCAGGACCAATAGGGTAAGTAGTGCACTATATAGGTATTAGTGCAGTTTTAGAAGGCTGAAATACCTGTTCAGTACTTGTTTTAATTTAACTAAACTAATTACTGGTGGAAACATACACTATGATCACAATATATTATTTAATGTCTCCAAACAGTTAGTAATATCATGAACCTAATCCCCTCTCTTTCTCGCTCTCTCTCTTTCTTTCTTTCTTTCTCTCTTTCTTTCTCTCTCTCTCCCTCCCTCCCTCTCTCTCTCTCTCTCTCTCTCTCTCTCTCTCTCTCTCTCTCCCTCTCTCTCTCTCTCTCTCTCTCCCCCTCTCTCTCTCTCTCTCTCTCTCTCTCTCTCTCTCACTCCCTCTCTCTCTCTCTCTCTCTCTCTCTCTCTCTCTCTCTCTCTCTCTCTCTCCCTCCCTCTCTCTCTTTCTCTCTCTCTCTCTCTCTCTTTCTCTCTCTCTCTAACACATTTTCTCTCTCTCTCTCTCCCTCTTTCTCTCTCTCTATTTCTCTCTCTCTCTCTCCTCACTAAAACATACACACACACACACACACACACACACACACACACACACACACACACACACACACACACACACACACACACACACACACACACACACACACACACACACACACACACACACACACACACACACACACACACACACCCTGCCGCTCGGCGTGCATCTCCAAATCTAATCTGTAAAATATGACAGCCTATTGAGGAATGTCAGTGTTATTATCAGCTCAACAATAGACACACACACACACACACACTCACACACAAACACATGCACAATCACAAGCAGGCACACATCAATCCCCCCCCCCCAACCCCCCAAAACCAATTCACACTCTCCCTGTCTCACCATCCAAATTCTCATTCATTACAGGCTGATGTACTCTGTTCCATAGAAATGAGAAATGGTGAAATCTCTCTTCTCTACAGCTCCTTCTCCACCCATCTCATTTGTTCAGTCTGCGGGTGTGTGTGCATGTGTGTGTGTGTGTCTGTGTGTGTGTGTGTATGTCTGTCCTGATTTTGTAGTAGCTCAATGTCTTTGCCTGTTCTAGTGTTAATTAAGTTGTTGTTTTCATCACAACATAATTAGGATCTTTATTTGTATTTATTTGGGTTAGGGTTAGTATATCAAGAACTCATTACGATTTACACTGTCGGTCTGCATCCATTTCACCTGGTTGGTAGTTATCTCCTCTCCTCTCCTCTCCTCTCCTCTCCTCTCCTCTCCTCTCCTCTCCTCTCCTCTCCTCTCCTCTCCTCTCCTCTCCTCTCCTCTCCTCTCCTCTCCTCTCCTCTCCTCTCCTCTTCTTCTCTCCCCTTCTCTTCTCTCCTCTTCTCTTTTCTTCTTCGCTTCTCCTCTTCTCCTCTCAATTTCACTCCATTGTCTTCTCTTTCCTGTCATTTTCAAGTCAGTCACTTCAAAAATCAAGAACAATATAATTTCCCTCACTTCCCGAATTGACTGAATGGACCTAGAATTGACCTGATAATTTGGGAGCTGTAATGCCATGTAATCCTGATGTTGAGAGGTAAAGTCCATGAGGCAGTATTAACATGGCCACCAGATGGTGCTGTGGTCCTACCCCTAACCACCAGGGACCTGAACACAACACATGGTAATGACTCTCTCTGGATGGAGGCCATAGAAACTCTCTACATCCCCAATACACTCTATATAGAGTCTCTCTACATCCCCAATACACTCTATATAGAGTCTCTCTACAACCCCAATACACTCTATATAGAGTCTCTCTGCATCCCCAATACACTCTATATAGAGTCTCTCTACATCCCCAATACACTCTATATAGAGTCTCTCTACATCCCCAATACACTCTATATAGAGTCTCTCTACATCCCCAATACACTCTCTATAGAGTCTCTCTACAACCCCAATACACTCTATATAGAGTCTCTCTACATCCCCAATACACTCTATATAGAGTCTCTCTACAACCCCAATACACTCTATATAGAGTCTCTCTACATCCCCAATACACTCTATATAGAGTCTCTCTACAACCCCAATACACTCTATATAGAGTCTCTCTACATCCCCAATACACTCTATATAGAGTCTCTCTACAACCCCAATACACTCTATATAGAGTCTCTCTACATCCCCAATACACTCTATATAGAGTCTCTCTACAACCCCAATACACTCTATATAGGGTCTCTCTACATCCCCAATACACTCTATATAGAGTCTCTCTACATCCCCAATACACTCTATATAGAGTCTCTCTACAACCCCAATACACTCTATATAGAGTCTCTCTACATCCCCAATACACTCTATATAGAGTCTCTCTACATCCACAATACACTCTATATAGAGTCTCTCTACATCCACAATACACTCTATATAGAGTCTCTCTACATCCCCAATACACTCTATATAGAGTCTCTCTACAACCCCAATACACTCTATATAGAGTCTCTCTACATCCCCAATACACTCTATATAGAGTCTCTCTACATCCACAATACACTCTATATAGAGTCTCTCTACAACCCCAATACACTCTATATAGAGTCTCTCTACATCCACAATACACTCTATATCTAGTCTCTCTACATCCACAATACACTCTATATAGAGTCTCTCTACATCCCCAATACACTCTATATAGAGTCTCTCTAC